>NW_023270453.1:9010058-9251246 GCF_011800145.1 Mirounga leonina
GGCCGTGCGCGCCTCGCGCCCTCCCTGCCGTTCCCGCCGCCGCCGCCGGGAGAGCGGGCGGGCATGGCCCAGCCGGTGGCGGCGCCGCGCTGCCTCCGCCCGGCCGCGGCCAGCCCGCCGCGCCGCGCCGCACAAAGAGCCGAGGCCCGCGCTGCCTTTAAAGGCGGCAGCCTGAGACTTAAGGTGTCCCCGCGTGCCGGCCTCCGCGCTCCAGCTGCCTCCTGGACGCGTGCTGCATGGAGAGCGCCCGGCCCCCGCGCGCCGGGCCCGGAGTCCACCCCTTTGTTTATATCCTGGGCTTAGGGGCTTGCGGGTAGGGAGGTAGGTACGGGGCTGCGGCTGCACCCTCTCCCGTCCCCGCTTACCGTGCTCCCCGAGCTGTGCGGCCCGCCTGGCGCACTCGGTTAGAAAAAAAAAAAAAAAAATTAAGGTGGCCGAGAAGGAAAGGGTTAACCGTTGTCTTTAAATATTCATATCATTGTTTTAAAGGTGTAAACATGCGGCTTCTGGGTTGGAGCGGACTACCTCTTATTATGCAAATGTACACCCCCCCATTAATTACGATTTCCCCAAGAACCCCCCCCCCCATTTTCGCTCATCCACCCTCCAAAAACTGTAAGTTTTCAAGGTTCGGATGTGAGTGTGGGATGTGTGTCCCTCGTTCCAGTTCGAATTTTAAAACTCCTGAGTGCTTTCTGGACTTAAGGTGTTTTAAACTTTTTTCCTCTTAAAAATCTGGGAAAATATAAATAATGTTTAAAAGGAAGTTAGTCCCTCAAATTCCCCGCCTCTTTTTTGGGGGGAAGGGTAGGGTTGGAGGTAGGAAAATAACTGGATGCCTCGTGAGTTGGATTTTTTTTCCCCCTGGTAGGAGTGAGGCGATGTTAAGTGCGAGGCGTTTTGTGAGCAAAGGACTTGTTTTGTTCCAAACTCTTCCAAGTCAAAGTGCTACTGGACTTTTCCTAACTCTAAAATGGCTTCAGAATTCCCCTCTGGTATTTTGCTTTGCTCTCCTGCCACCCTCCTTTTGGACAGGTTGATTTCTTGGAATCTTGGAAGGTTTACTCCTGCACAGTTGTAGGTTTCAAACCGAAATGATTGCTCACCCCAAACATGTTTTTGTAAGGACAGTTTGGATCACTGCCTAAACTCGGGCTTTGTGAGATTTATTTCAGTTATTTTGTGAGTGTGTGTGAGAGAGTGTGTGTGTGTGAGAAAGAGATTTATTTTAAATGAGTGATGTGCTTCCTAGAAGATCGGAAACTCTATAAATGGGAATTATGTTCTTAATCATAAATTTTATAGGGGAAACTAACTCTAAAACTTGGGGTGTTTGTAATTCTATGCCCAATAAAATATCAGTCTGGAGGTTTGTAAACCCTGGGAGCACATATAAGATTCTGGTTTAACCTCTGAGACTTCAGATTTAGAAGGGTTTGCCCTCCTAGAAACTTCCAGTGGTACCAAGTACCATAAATGCCAGTGATTTAGTACAGTTTAATTTCTCATTTTAGTTCTGCAATGAAACCGTAATGAGCAGGGGCAAGCATATTTATTTTGTCGGTGTGTGTGTACTGGTTTGTTGGGCGGGATGTTTGCTTTCTAGGAAAGAGCACTGCATTAAACATTAGAGAACTTTGCACTGCTCTCTTGGAGAAAATTAATCTTGCTGTGTTAAACAGCCATTCCACTTTTCGAGTTGTGTTCTTTAGTGAGGCTTCCTTAGTTTTGGATCATGTTGTACTTTTGGCCCAGAGTGAAAACAGGCTTTTCTAAAATTGAATTGAGCATCATGAAGAATTTCATCAAGTGCATTTCCATCAGCATCCTTTTCCTGCAGAGTGTCTGTCTAATGGGCATTTTATTTTTCTTTGTGAGATAGCAGAAGATATTAAAAGGCTTTCCAGAGAAGTCCCTTTAGCCAGGCCTTCTAATCTCTAAACCGTAGTGCTTCTAGGTTGACAGATGAAGTGACTAGAAGTTTTCTCATAATGCTGGCCGCCAGAAGAACCTTTGGGACCTGCTGCTCAAGATGGTCTTGTGTCATGTGTCAGCTGGCCCATAGTGCCTTCTTCAGGGGAGGTGTCCTGGCTGCCCCTCAGAGCCACAGTTACGGCAACACAGACGTCAGGTCTTCTTCAGTAGAAGATGTCTGTGATGGTACAGTCATTTTTTAAAAATGATTCAATCTGGCTTATGCATCACTGTAATGAACTGTTACGGCCTCCGATCACCCTATGCCTGTGGTCTGGGTGATTTCAGCTCTTCTCACACTTACTTGTTTCTTAGCAAGTAGTGGTGAGAATTCTTTTAATGGTGTCTTTGTGTTTTGGCGCTACCTAGGTGGATCTGTAAAGAAACCAACTGCTAGGAGAGGGAGGGGAGGAGCCCAGCTGTGAGGTGTGTGCGCCCCAGAACCATGTCTACGCGGGAGTCCTTTAACCCGGAAAGTTATGAGTTGGACAAGAGCTTCCGGCTAACCAGATTCACTGAACTGAAGGGCACTGGCTGCAAAGTGCCCCAAGATGTCCTGCAGAAATTGCTGGAATCCTTACAAGAGAACCACTTCCAAGAAGATGAGCAATTTCTGGGAGCAGTTATGCCAAGGCTTGGTATGTGAACCATTATTTCTTTTATACTTCCCCAAAGTAGAGCATCTTGGCTGCGATTGTAGTCAATGAGTCAAAAGCCAAACTTCTGTCCTCCCGTGGTGCCTTTTTCAAAAAGCAAAGCAACGATAAGTATTCTATTATTGTAGCTTATTTGGAGGAAGTACTTGAAAAGCATCAAGAAATGTGCTCTCGCCATTTTTAAACTATTAAGTGTGCAGTTGAGACAATTCTATTACAGTAAGAGAATTTTTTACTAAATTGAATTTTGTAGTTAGCTGAGGATTAAGCAGAAACTCCTTTATGCCTCTGTCCTAAAATTTTCCTTAAAACACTTGCATTCCCTTCTTTGCCTTAGGAAAGGTAGTGCTTACCTGTCATTGTGCAGCGCTTAGAGGGCAGTGATGGGGTGGGGGGAGACTTCTGGGTTCCTCTGCAGTATGCACTGTTTGATGAGCTCTGCTAGGGAGGAGGTTCTAGAAGACTGGACTGAATGTGTGGCTGACCCTAGGACGTCATCTGGCACGGAGAGTGTGGTTTTTTTTTTTTTTTCTTTACTAAATTCCTGATGTTTTAGTGGTTTGCCTCTTCCCAAACACAGAGCTCAGAAAGAAATTCTAGCCTGTTGGGATATTGTTTGTTAGCTTTTATTGTCTGGTGCGTTAAGGACGTGGCATAAGACCATGCTCACTTGGCTTTCTGAGTGTTTGGTGTGTATTCTAGGAGTTTGAATGTTTGGTAGTTACGGTGTGTGACCCGATCAGCGTTCTTACATAAGGTTTTCATTCTGTTCATTTTCACCCATTGTTTGATTGTGCAGTTCTGTCTTAACAACATTCTGTCTCACAACCCAGGATGCTCCTTTCTTCCCTGATATGTAAAGGAGCTATAAAAGCAGAGCTGCTTTGGTTGGAGGAGAGGAAACTTCACACCCCACACTCTAAGGGCCACAGGGCTGGCTCCCAGGAGCTCAGTTCGAAAACCAGCTTCATCTAGCTGATGTCTAAGCATGGAGAAATGCCACGTGAATGGGTTGGATTAGATGTTGTCTTGTCAAGAAATAAGAATGTACTGAGAAAGCTGTCCGATAACTCTGTCAAGAGAAATAAGCTGCCAAATGGGCAAAACCAAATGCAATAAAAGCCTCATGGATATAGTAGTAATTCCTCTTTATAACTTCCCCCATTGACCTTATGAGCATGCCATGCACTGTTAAGCACTTTGAAAATGGGTCAGTTCATTGCTCTTCCCTCTGCCCCATGATGCACAGGAAGGCAGGGTAACCCATCCCGTGTCACTTGGCGAGGGTCAGGACCTGGAGTCCATGTTTTCTGATTCCTCCCTGCACCATACCGTTTGTCACCCTGTTTCTAAGTCCAACACGTTTGCAGTGAGAATAGAGGCTGCAAGGTACAACCCAGCAGTGGCAAAGGGGACAGATGGGGATAGTAAGCGGAGAGGCAGAAGAAAGCTGGTAGAAGAATACTAGCGCAAAGGAGTATAGTCTCCTAGGGCTTTGGGGAAGCATTTGGAAGCCAGGAACCTTTCCCAGAAAAAGGCCCACTCATGAAATTGAGCATTCCTGGCATTCTCCAGGGGCAGAAGGACCCCAGGTTACAAGCAAATGGGTGCTGAAGGAAGCATAGTATTAAAACCTCGTCCAGAAGTGGTAACATCTAGATAGCCAAAGCTTTGCTTTGGAATCAGATCTAGATTCTTGTCCGGACACAGTCACTAAGGAGTCACTAATGTTAATATGAGCGACAGTGTACCAATCTTCAGAATGAGATAATCATACTTACTGTTTCTAAGTGTTGGAAGTACCGGAAATTATGTGTGTGTGTATATGTACCGTGTGTATCTTTACCCAGATAGACACATAATATATACACACCAGTGTGTTTATCTGTTTTTAAACTATTTTTCTAAACGAGTGACAGATTTCCTGGATCCTAAGATGGTGACAGTTGTTAAATGTACATGTGTTGATTAGATGTATTCTCACTAAAGAAATGTTAAAATAAGTGTTTCTTGTCTGAGACGTAAGAGCTATCAAGTACTGATCACTGCCGGCAAGTGGTGGTAGTATGATCATTGGGTTCTTCTGCTTGATGGATGGTTTCAGGCTTGCTGAAAACCCAGAATTCCCCACCACCCACTGGTAATTAAATATAACACTGCTTGGTCTGGTATTTGAGGTTTCCCCCCCCCCGCCCCCCCGTGGTATTTTCGTCTGTTACCACCTGCCCTCTCCCTGGACTGTCCCTCCCTCTCAACTTGATCCTCTGGTTTTTTAAGGCCAGTGGCTCATCTCAGATGTGCCCTCTCTCCCCCAGTCACTATGGACCGGTACTATATGAGAGAAATACCATGTGAGCCACACATGTAATTTCAAATTTCCTAGAGCATTGGGTGAAATTAATTCTAACGTATTTTACTTAATCCTAAAAACCTCATTTAAAAACGTAATTGATATAAAATACTGCTAATGAAATGTTGGGTTTTTTGGTAAACATGCTCAAGAGTCATCAGTTAAAATGCTCTGATGATACATATAAATAGAAATTAAATCCTTCACAAGTCAAATTTATTTAATTCAAATTTGGATTAACCAGAATAGAAACTTTTTTTAACAAAAAGATTTTATTTAGTTAGTTGAGAGAGAGACAGAGCACGAACAGAGGGAAGGGCACAGGGAGAGGGAAAAGCAGGCTCCCCACTGAGCAGGGGGCCTGAAGCGGGACTCCATCCCAGGACCGGGGGATCATGACCTGAGCAGATGCTTAACCAACTGAGCCACCCAGGCGCCCTGATGAGAAACATTTAAAGCTAACATTCAGCAGCTATGTCTGGTCTCTTTCAGGAGGCCTGTGGTTCATACATGAAAACCCCAAAGAAAACTGTATTTTGCTCTTTCCTGAAGCAAACAGTAATATCCTCAGAATGACCTGTTGGGTCAGTTTAGGGAGACTCAGTATGAGTAAAATTGTGGTTCTTGCCCTTTCCACTTAAGTGCTGAAAAACAGTTGTCAGGTGAAGTTTCTGGGAGGTGTGCACGTATGTCGTTTAGATGAATTATCACACGTGTTCCCACCTGATGCACATGGACACTCATGACCTGGGCAGTGTGCTTCATTGTCACACACCCGTGAGACTTGCCATCCGGACACCGCCTTGCCATCTTGTGTGGTGGGAAATCAGCCCGCCTTCACAAAGTCTGTGGCTTTTTATTAAACTCGGTTTTTATTTTTGCTTTAATAATAATGGATCAAGGCCTGGGAAAATAAGGTGCCCCTGTGACGCGGCCTCTCGTGGGTATTTTGGCGTTGTGGTGCTGAGATCGTTGTACTGCAGCAATTTTACTCAAGCAGAATATGAAAGGTGCTCGTATATTCATCTCAGTGTGATGCAGATATGATTTATTCTTGTTCCGTTTGCAATTCTGAATTACGAGGGTGCCATCCACTTGCTTCCTTTGGTATTTTATCCTGATTTTTTTCTCCACCTTCAGCTGTTGTGCGCTGCCAAGTTAAAATCCTCATAAGGGGGCAGGTGGGTATCCTTTCGAGAGAGGTGAGGGAAAGCACTCTGTATTCAGCGTGCTTGGTGGGAGGGCCAGTCTGAATTTGAATATGTCCCCATTACAGGTGATTTCCAAAGAAATGTTGCCTATAGTGGCTTAGTTTTGACTATTTCTAAACCGATTTCAGTAAAAGGGAATTATTTCTAATTAGACCATCCATTGTCCATATTATCTTTCTAAATGTTTAGAAACGATTTTTAATAAATTGAACTATTTCCTGCAGGCTTGATAGCATAAGTTAGTAAAGGTGACATTTACAGGTTTTCTGCAAGAGAAATAACGTGGAATTTTAAAGTTTCCTCTTAAAAAATACCTTTGGTAACCTACATACCAGATCCCACAGATGCTGCAGTGTCTGTCCAAGCTTGATTGGAAACGATGAATACTTGTTCCGACTTTGTCCTTCTCTCTTTCCTTCTTCTCTCTCTCCCTCCCTCCCTCTCTCACTCTCACTTAAGCTTATTTATTTATTTTTAAGTAATCTCTACACCCAACGTGGAGATCGAACTCACGACCCCGAGATCAAGAGTCGCACGTTCAACTGACTGAGCCAGCCAGGCGCCCTCCCCACCTCTGTCATTTTCATTTTTGACTAAAATGGAGAAGTAATAATAACATTTATTATATGTATAAAAGATTTTACAGACTTTTTTTAAAAAAAGATTTCATTTATTTAATTGACAGAGAGAGAGAGAGCGTGAGAGGCAACACAAGCAGGGGGAGTGGGAGAGGGAGAAGCAGGCTTCCAGCTGAGCAGGGAGCCTGATGCGGGGCTTGATCCCAGACCCTAGGATCATGACCTGAGCTGAAGGCAGTCGCTTAACCAACTGACCCACCCAGGTGCCCCAGATTTTACCGACTTTTATTGGGGAAAACAGAATAACGCCTAAAGATCTACTCAAAAAGTAACTGTAGCTAAGACAACCCAAGTTCCGTTGATGCTTTCTCATCTTTAAAGGAATTCTCTGTGATGCCAGCAACATGACACAGTAATACAAAGGAAAAATTTCCATCGGAGGCATCATTAAAGTCTAAAAATTATACCGTATTGAAGTTGAGTCTTCATGACTAACAAATTTTATTCTCACTTTCCATCTTAAGCCAGTTACGTTTCACGTTTATTTCACTTACGGGCCTGATAGGAAACACATTGCTTTGTTGGCAGGGCTCAGTGCTCCATAAGCATCGTGCACGAAACTGCTCCTATTCGCAACACTGATGGTATAAAATGAAATGGCTTTTCCTTTTGGTTTTTGGACGCTGACGACTTTCGTCTTTGCAGGCATTGGAATGGATACTTGCGTCATTCCTTTGAGGCATGGCGGTCTCTCTCTGGTTCAAACCACAGATTACATCTATCCTATCGTTGATGACCCTTACATGATGGTGAGTTTGACCCGGGTGTGTGTTTACATCTGGAACTGCTTGTTGGTTGGGTTTGGGGCTGGGGACTTGGCTTTCCTGACACGCCAGTTGTCACCATCCCGCCGCCACTGCCCTGCCGTCTGCCCTTGCAGCCGTTGGGTCTGCCCTGCTCACGCTCAGTCCCGGGCAGAAGGCAGTGGGGGCAGGCGCGGGGAGCCCCTCTGCCGCTCTTGTACCTGCGGGTGTGTCTGGGCACAAACACCTGTTGCGTCCTCAGCACATCTGTTGACGGACGTGCTTAGAGTTTTCTTCTTGCCTTCTCTCTCTGACGTTTGTAAACTCTGCATTCCTGTGTTTGAGGCTATGAGGTGTTACCACACTTGGTAGCAGGACTGATTCAAGGTGTTTCCTTCCAGAAATAAACAGCATCTCACCACAGTTAAGCTACTTGACTGTCGATTCCGACTCTGGTCACTAGGCACCTCAGTGTGTCATGTGTCCCCATGTAGAATGCGTATCTGATCTGCGGCGTTAAGTTCCTGGCTACTGATCACGGCCCTGCCTAGATCTACTTCCAAATTGCCCAGTGCATGGCTACGCCAGCAACCTCCTGGTCTGCCCGACTTTAACCCCCTACCCTACCAGACGAGGAGCCGATGAAGAAACGGGGAGCATCATGCTGTTAAGAAATGGGCCTCCCTGGGGCGCCTGGGTGGCTCAGTCATTAAGCGTCTGCCTTCGGCTTGGGTCGTGATCCCGGGGTCCTGGGATCGAGCCCCGCACTGGGCTCCCTGCTCGGCGGGAAGCCTGCTTCTCCCTCTCCCACTCCCCCTGCTTGTGTTCCCTCTCTCACTGTCTCTCTCTCTGTCAAATAAATAAAATCTTAAAAAAAAAAAAAAAAAAGAAATGGGCCTCCCTGTGTGCCAGGGCACTGGACTCAAGCCACATGCACAGGGACTTGGGTCCTGAGACAGCTAAGTGTGGGGAGGAGGAAGGTCACCTCTCAGATGCCAGTGACAAGCAGATAGTTGACTAGAAACCTGTCTGGCCCCTGCACTTCTGTTCTCTCCTCTGGAGCAGTACTTCTGAGAGACCACAGGAGCCCCACCTGACCAGGTGGCAGAGGCGGCTAGGACCAGAATTCAGCCTTTAGCCAGCATCTCTCTCTCTTTCTCTCTCTTTTTTTTTAAGATTTTATTTATTTGACAGAGATAGAGGGAGAGAGCACAAGCCAGGGGAACAGCAGATAGAGGGAGAAGCAGGCTCCCCGCTGAACAAGGAGCCCGATGCGGGACTCCATCCCAGACCCCGGGATCAGGACCTAGCCACCCAGGTGCCTCTAGCCAGCATATCTTTTTTTTTTTTTTTTAAAGATTTTATTTATTTATTTGTGAGAGAGAGAATGAGAGAGAGCACATGAGAGGGGGGAGGGTCAGAGGGAGAAGCAGACTCCCTGCCGAGCAGGGAGCCCGATGCGGGACTTGATCCAGGGACTCCGGGATCATGACCTGAGCCGAAGGCAGTCGCTTAACCAACTGAGCCACCCAGGCGCCCTAGCCAGCATATCTTAAAAGCATCAGAGAGGGGACAGAACGTGGCTACGGCCCCAAGTGGCAGGCACCTCCGAATTGCAAAAGCCCTGTTTACCCTGCTATTGTTGCTTCTGAGCTTGCTGCCATTCTGCCAGGGAGTCATAAGAAAACCTCAGCGAGTACTGAGCCAGCTGCTGAAATGATCATACTTGGGAGTTTGATTATCCTCATGTCAGAAGAACAATTTGTCATTTTCTCCTTCACTGTCTAGAAATGACGACTTATATTTATTATTTATTTATTTATTTTTTGGAGCGGGGGTTGGGGGGCAGAGGGGGAGAGAGAGAGAGAATCTCCAGCAGGATCCGTGCCCAGTGCGGATAGAGCCTGACATGGGGCTTGATCTCACGACGCTAAGATCACGACCTGAGCTGAAATCAAGAGTTTGATGCTCAACCACTAAGCCACCTAGGCACCCGTTTTTTTGTTGTTGTGGTTGTGGTTGTTTTTCTTTTAAAGATTTTATTTATTTATTTGACAGAGAGAGACACAGCGAGAGAGGGAACACAAGCAGGGGGAGTGGGAGAGGGAGAAGCAGGCTTCCCGCAGAGCAGGGAAGGACCCTGGGATCATGACCTGAGCCAAAGGCAGATGCTTAATGACTGAGCCACCCAGGCACCCGCCCCTGTTTTTTTTTAAGATTTTATTTTAAGTAATCTCTACACCCAACATGGGGCTTGAACTTACAACCCCAAGATCAAGAGTCACTAGCTGCACCAACTGAGCCAGCCAGGCACCCCCAACAACTTAGTATTTAAAAAATCTTCAGGGGGCGCCTGGGTGGCTCAGTTGGTTAAACGACTGCCTCCGGCTCAGGTCATGATCCTGGAGTCCCAGGATCGAGTCCCACATCGGGCTCCCTGCTCAGCGGGGAGTCTGCTTCTCCCTCTGACCCTCCCCCATCTCATGCTCTCTCTCTCTATCTCATTCTCTCTATCAAATAAATTATTAAAAAAAAAAAATTTAAAAAATCTTCAGTGGATATTAAAAAAAATGTATTATCATATTTCTATTGAATTAAAAAGTTCCTTACAAAATAATATAGTTTACTGGAAATGCTTTTTATATACTTTAGAAAACAGTCTGACTTCAGGCATAGATGTTTTTTCTCTCTTCTATTTTTTGATTTCTCAAGCAAGATGTTTTTCCTGTTTATCTTCTACAGCCTTGAAAAGAAGCTACCAAAATTTCTCCCTCCCTGTGTTATAAAAACCATCTTCTCTATAACCAATAAAGTGAACATATTTTTAGAATCTGTTTAGAATACATGGCTGTTTCCAAGTTTGCTTTAGAAGACCGTTGTTTTCCAACTTTTTCATTCCATAAGCTCTCCTCCCAGACCCATCAGCTCCAACTTTGCTTGGCTCAGCATCTGCTCCCAACCCCGGTTCCCCCATCTAAATACATTGTAGGCTTCTCCCGATATTCAGAATGGGAAAGAACACAGAAATTCTGTGTTCTGCACAAGAAAGAAGAGGTGGTCACAGGAATGTCTGAGAAACAGTGAAGGAATGGCCTCGTGGTTGTATGATGCAGTAAAGGACACAGAAAGCGGGGACCATGTCCCTGGAAAGTCCCCGAGTTGTCCTGGGAGGCGCTCTGTAGGCACACACGGAAAGTCCCCCAGTTGTCCTCTCTCACGCCTCCCCTCTCTTCCAGGGCAGGATAGCATGTGCCAACGTCCTCAGTGACCTCTATGCCATGGGGGTCACGGAATGCGACAATATGCTGATGCTCCTCGGAATCAGTAATAAAATGACCGACAGGGTAAGTAGTCTGCTGTCTTGCTGGCGTCACTTGACTGGTTAGCCCTTAGTCCCCGCCATCCATAATGGGGCGCCCAGGCTGCACATCTCTCCTTCTGTCGGGCTCCCCATTTATTTTTTGGCAACTACCTGCGAATTAAACTAGAGACTCTGACCTGTTCTTGTTATCATATCCACCACCTGCTTCCCTTTCTCTCTTTCAGGTAGACCGAAGCCAAGACAGGCATGTTTGTTTGCGTTACTAAAGTTGAGGCCTCAGTCCTAGCAGCTCCGCGCCAGGCCTGTGGCCCGGGCCTAGCCTTACAGACCCCGGGCGCACGCCACTGCTGTCTGGGGTGACGCAGCTGGGGGGTGATGTGGCGGGGTGCCCCATGCAGTCACATGCTCACACAGCCGTGTCCGTGGTCTTGCCGTCAGCCCCTGTCCTTTGACTCAGGGATGATTTCCATTAGATTCTTTTTGAAAGGTACCTGTTTTTGTGCCCCAGAAAGAGGTTTGCTGCACCTCATAGAAATTAGCTGGTCATGGCTTCCACATAGCATCTGGAGGAGGGCACTGGAATTCTTAAGGACCCCTGAAAGAGCTGGCCCTCAGATGGAGGGCAGACCTGTGGAGCCAGTCAAATTCCAGTTTTTAATTCTGTGTTGTCTGGGCTCCGTTCACATTGTAACCTAGAGCACCTTCCGACTCCTGATAAAATGGCTGCAATGTCAGCCCTTGGCCTCCTTCTTCCTCTGATCCCCAACCCTGGCTGTAAACTGCAGGAGCCCCTCTAGGGTTTTATGATCTTCTTTATAACACTAAGTGTAGATTCTCTTTTCGGGTTCTGAACTGAATTTTATGTGACTCTTCATTTGTGTTCTTTTCAACCCTAGGAAAGGGACAAAGTGATGCCCCTAATTATACAGGGTTTTAAGGACGCAGCAGAGGAGGCAGGGACGTCTGTGACTGGTGGCCAGACGGTGTTAAACCCCTGGATTGTTCTGGGAGGAGTGGCCACGACTGTCTGCCAGCCCAATGAATTTATCATGTAAGTGGATTTTGTTTCCCATCACCTGGCCTGGTTCTCCCTTTCTTCTTCATTTTTTAGTAAAGATGTATTGAAATATGAATTCGCATCCCATTGGTGGTGTTGCACAGAATTATGTAGCCATCCCCAGAGATGATTGTAGAACATTCCGTCACCCCAGCTGGAAACCCATCCCCCTCACTGTCACTCCACGTTCCCCCGGCTCCCATTCTGCCTTTCACTGCACACAATATTAGCATGATATTTTTAAGGTTCATCATTTTGTGGCACATAGCAGTACTTTACTCCTAATTTTTTTAAATTTTGGGGTCTTTTTAATTGAAGTACAATTCATGTAACAAAATTTCACATCACATTAAATTCAACTTGTTAAAAAATAATTATCTATTTATTAGAGCAGAGGGAGCGGCAGAGGGGGAGAGAGGGGGACAAGCAGACTCATGCCGAACCCAGAGCCCGACATGGGACCTGAGCCCAAACCAGTCAGACGCTTAACTGACTGTGCCTGGCATCCCATGAAATTCAGCTTTTTAAAGTATACACTTCACTGGTTTTTAGTATTAACAAGGTTGTGCAGCCATCACCACTGTCCAATTCCAGAACATTTCGATCACTCCAAAAAGAAACCTTGTATCTGTAAGCAGTTACTCCCAACTCCCTTCTCCCCGTGTCCTGGAAACCACTAATCTACTTTCCGTCTTGTGAAGTTGCCCATTTTCAACATTTCTGATAAATGGAATCCTAGGATACATCAGTATTTTGTGTCTGGCTTCTTTCAGTTAGTGTGACGTTTCCAGACTCTGTGTTGTGGCGTGTTGTCACTGCTTCGTGCCTTTTTGCGGCTGAACAACAGTCCATGGTGTGATGGACCAACAGTCCATGGTGTGATGGACCAGAACAGATGATGCTGCTGTGAACTTTTGTGTGCACGTTTTTGTGAACATACATTGCATTTCCCATGGTGTGATGTACCTAAGAATTACCGGGTCACGTGGTGACCGTGTAGCTTGAGCCACCATCACCCTGGTTTCCAACAGTGGCACCATTTTACATCCGAAACAGCAATGTAGGAGAATGCCACTGTCCGCATCCTCACTAGTCCTCATTCTCTTGTCTGCATGTTTGGTATAGCCAGCCTAGCAGGTGTGAGGTGATCTATGTCCCTTTGTGAAATTGGCATTTCTCTAGTAGCTAATCATACGGGCCTCTGTTGATGTGCTTTCTGGCCATTTCTAGATCTTTGGGAAAGAGTCTCTCTCTCTGTGTCTCTCTCTCCCTTTTTTTTTTTTTTTTTTTTGAAAGATTCTGTCTTAATACAAGTTGTTAACTTTACATGTTTGATGTCTTTTTAAGAAAAGAAAATGTCCAGTTTCTGAAGGAAGTAGAAACTCCCATTTGTTTACCTTTAAAAAAAAAAAGATTTTATTTATTTATGAGGGCCTGCACACGAGTGGGACAGGGAGGGGCAGAGGGAGAAGCAGAGCAGGGAGTCTGACGCGGGGCCGACTGAGCCACCCAGGCACCCCCGTTTGGCTTTTTTCTGTGAACAGGTACTAACAGGCACTGTGCTCACATGATTCGGGGTTCAAACGGTAGAGAAAAGTCTGCAGTGCGGAGTCCCCCCCCCCCCCATCCCTTGTCACCAGTTTCCTTTCCTGGACAAGGGAACTACTTTTACCAAGTTTGAGCCAATTTACTATTCACATTTACATTGTTCAATTATTTTGACATTACAAATAGTACTTCATTGTATAACCATTATACGTAGATGATTTTGTATATGCGTAACTCTTGGTAAGAAATTTTTCAAAATAAAATGGCTAAGTCAAATATATGTGCAGAGTCACGATAGATTTCTCCAGATTGCCCTGCGTAGAGGCTTGGCCAGCAGTGAACAAGACTGCCACGGCCCCCCCTCCCCATCAACACAGCGTGCAAACAAGCCTCTCAGTTCTTTGACAGTCTGTTTGGTGGCTTAAACCTTACTCCTTTGTGAGGAAAGTTGAGCATATTTTTCATATATTCTTGTCTTTTGCCCATTTTTTTAATTGATGGGAGCTCTTTTTAGAGACATTGTCTGATAGCTTTCTTGTGAAGGGTCTTGCATTTTACTTACACCAGAGTTTTGTTTTCCTGTGTTTTATGTTGCTCGTTCTCAAGCATCCACACACAGAGGATCGTGGGTCCATCTGCCTCCCACATTTCAGCTTTTCAGTAGAAAAAGAACTTAAGCAATTGCAAAAATTAGGAAAACATAATAAAACAAGCTTCAGTGGATTTTCAGCATGTATGTTTAGTTTGTAAAACAGGAATGAGCGTGCGCACGTGGTTATATTTCATCCAGTAGTGCCTGTGAACTTGAACATCACCCGGTAGTTGTGGGTTGTAATGCTTGTGGCTGGCACATGACCTGTGCTGTCCAAGAACATACCAGCACTGAGGTGCGGCTGAGTCACACCTGAAAGACATTCATGCCTCAAGGCCTACTTTTTGGAAAAGGAGTTTCTTAGATACCGTTACCAAATGAACATTTTTGAAAGCTAACAGTGGATACAGAGATCACGGGATGAGCTGGGGAGCTAGTGGTTGATTTTAAGTCTGTGCCCCTGGCTTGGTGATCGGCGTGGGTGACATAGTCCTCTACTGTTGGAAGGCACAGTGGCTGGGTGGGCAGCTTGAACCGACACAAGGAAGACACGAGGGCTGGCCATGCCCCGCAGTGAGGGTGCAGTGTGATAGGGGTTGCGCTTGGGGAGTCGGCCTTTGTGTTTTTAGTATTGGCCTTCTGTCTTTTTTTTTTTTTTAAAGATTTTTATTTATTTATTTGACAGAGACAGTGAGAGCAGGAACACAAGCAGGGGGAGTGGGAAAGGGAGAAGCAGGCCTCCCGCCGAGCAGGGAGCCCGATGTGGGACTCGATCCCAGGACCCTGGGATCATGACCTGAGCCGAAGGCAGACGCTTAACGACTGAGCCACCCAGGCACCCGGCCTTCTGTCTTTAAGACAGGGAACAACCAAGGAGTCTGTCTGGGCGCCAAGTAGGGAACTTAGTGTTGGTCAGTTTGAATTTGAGAACTTTGATGAAATCACCAAAACATTAGACCCACAGGTTGGAGCCACATCCCACGGGTCTCTGTCTCAGGAGTGATGGTGAGAAACGGTCTTGGGGTCAGAAGTCTTGTTGCCCCCGAACCATGGAGGGTCTGTACTGAGAATTACACATGAGCGTGGCCCGATGAGGCCTTTGCCTTTGAAGGCTTGGTCTGCTTCTTTGTCCACTCCTTGGGGGTGTGGGCGATCCTGTAGGTAACTGGCAGACCCTTCACTTCTTTCAGTGTTTCTGCTCCAGCAGTGGCCTCAGTAGCACTTGCAAGGAAGGTTCTACTGCCCTGGTGGTGGTTGGCTTAAATTGAAGTGTTTTGCAAACACACGTGCACTTGGACCAGCCTTTTCTTTCTCCTATTCTATTGACAGTGCGTTTACCTCTTTGATTACACTGAACTGCCTTGTTCTTTTCTTCAGGCCAGATAACGCGGTGCCGGGGGACGTGCTTGTGCTGACGAAGCCCCTGGGGACACAGGTGGCCGTGGCCGTGCACCAGTGGCTGGACATTGTGAGTGGAGCGTCGCCTGCTGTGGGGGCGGGGTGGACAGCACGTTGGCGGGACTGGGGTCGTTTTTGTTGGCGGGTGTGGAGATCGGGGCGTTCACTCTGCACACGGGGTCCGGTGAGCGTCTCCTTGGTGTGCTCGTTGCGGAGTACGCTTTCTCGAGAAGACGTGTCTTGCTCTGGAGTGAGTGCCGCTCCTCGTCCGTAAGCGAGCCCCGCCCCTCAGACTTGTTTGCACGTTTCAGATCTGGGTCATCCCCGTGGCTTCACTCTGTCTTCCAGAAATGAGCTCCTTCAGTTCCACTACCCCGGAGTGGAGTATCAGCCATGTCCTTCACAAATTCTAGGGACTGTCTTTTTTTATTCAATCAGTACCACGTATCGAGTGCTTTATCTTTCATATCTTAAGCATTACTAAGAGAAATCATAGGAGAATGTATGGCAAGTGTAGTGTTTGGGGGTATAAATACAGGCAGGGTTGTTGACAATTTAAATTGTTTTATTCACGAGGTTTTTGGTTGTTTTGTTTGGTTGTGTTGTCTTTTTAAACTAATTAGTAACTCCAACGTTTTGAGAAGTAATTACCTTGTGGAGAAAGCCTCTAGAATATGAAGATATTTATTCTGAGTCACTTTTCCACTGAGCTATGATCACACTTCATTTAGGGTTCTTCTTGCCATAACAGTCCAAAAATTAATACAGTTGTGGCATATTCTCACGTATCTTGGTGCTTTTAATTTCTGCCACTATCATCTGAACTACCATTCCTGAGAAACAGTTGAAAAAGAATAAAAATTTTATGTTATTGATCAACCAGGTACATCTTCCTTGATACGGCAGAGTAGAGAAAATCTCTAAGCCACATCCTTGAGTTACTTTTCCCTTCCATCCAGTGACGAGGGGGAGACCTCCCATCAGGTATGATGACCTGTAAGTCACATTGGAAGGCCATGACTGGCCAGGAATCCACAGTGACTCTCCATGCGAAGGGCCAGGTCTGAGTAACTTAGCAAGGTTGCTGGAAGCAGGTGAGGCAGAGGGCCCTCAAAGATGAGGGGTTTGGGATCCTTCTCCCTATCCCCAACCTGACATCATCTTTACTTTTTTTTTTTTTAATGCTCAGAATTGAGAAAAGCAAGATCCAAAGATTATATAACTGCATAATACCCTTTCATAAAGGTCAGAAGCAACCAAAGAGTAAATTGTTTTGGCATCTGTATGTACGAGAATATCTATTTTGTACGGCAGGAGAAGGACGAGTATAAACTTCAGAATAGTTACTGGCTCTGGGGGAGATATGGGGAGCTGTGGGTTAAGGGAAGAGCACATGGATGGACTTCAGTTACTGCACTGGGTGGTAGATTATTGGGTATTATTAAAAAAGAAAAAAAAAAAAAGAATGCCTGGATGGTGGCCACTCATGGAGCAGGATGATAGTATTGTGATGCTAGAGTCTTTGAAAATCAGACTGAGGAAAAAGGGAAGCTTCTTTTCTCCTGACCTTTGTGACCGCCTGTGTGGTCACCCCAGGCTGTCCTCAGGGTGCGTGCAAAGCTGTTTTCACCCTCGTGTGTCCATGGAGATGGCTCAAGGCAGAATTTAGGTCAAGTCGGTAAAAGCGTGATTGTATGACAATGCAAGCCTTCAGCTTGTTAGAGGAGATGGGGAGGAACAGCAGAGTGCGTCGGCAGCCATTCCCGGTGTGAGCTGTGCCTGGCTGTCGGGGGCATCCGCACTGCGGCCCTATGTCTTGCCCGGCTTATGTGGCCAGGAAACTGCACAACTGGACCACGGAAGGGGGGTGGTCAGGGACAGAACAGATGGCATGATTCAGCATCTAATGGGGCGCCTAAAACACGAGTCACAGGAAGCGAAAGTTAGAAAATGTTACTTTGTGTACAAAATTAGATAAACGAAACCCCCAGAAGGTGACCCCCCAAAATACACTCTTTTTCTTTGAGTGGTTAGGTTAATCACATTTTTCCCCTTTTCCTCCTAACCTCTGTTCCTGGTACTAGCCTGAAAAATGGAATAAGATCAAACTAGTGGTCACCCAAGAAGACGTTGAGTTGGCGTACCAGGAGGCAATGATGAACATGGCGAGGCTGAACAGAACAGGTATCGGGGCGGGAGGGCTCGTCTCTGGCAGGGGTCGGCCAGCCGGGAAACATTCTAGGCTTTGCGGCCCGCGTCCAGTCTCGGCTACATTGCCCCTCCTCCCTTGGTGCCAGTTCCTTAAACATGTGAAAAACCACATTCTTGGCTGGAGGAACAGGCCATGAGCCCGATCGGGCTGGTACTGCAGACCCCCTTCTGTTGGTACCTGGTTTGGGGTCCTAGATCACCAGCGGGAGTCCAGATCCTGTGTGTTCCTGGCAGAAATGCGTTTTAAATGTTGACTTGCAAGAGAGACAAGGAAAGACTGAGGACTCGGGGGGAAACACTACGTTAGACGGGGTCGTGGGGTCACGGCAGCTCCTCCTGCAGCACACTTTCAGCTGCATCCCTGGGGTCCCAGGGCGCTGTGGCTCTGCCAGCACCTCTGTGTGGTACCCCCCCCCGCACCCCCCCGGCGTAGATGCCCTCGCAGTGACAACGGTGCCGAGTGTAGAGGAGAAGCAGAGAATAGGGATGGATTCGTGAATTCAGTTTCCAAATTGACGAAACAGAGTTGAGGTTCTGTTTTCTCTCCGTTCCTTCCAGTCCTAAATTTCTGGGATGATGGGCAGTATCGAATTCCTCTATGCCCCAATAAAAATGGAAAAGAAACTTATGTAGCATGTTTTCAGAAGCATTTGACTTACCAATTCGAGGTGTTCACGTTGTTACTTTGAATTCCCACGTCTGTGTGTATAAACGAGTAATGACATTTCGTGTCGTCATTTTTTTCTTTACATTACGTTTCTTGTCTAGGTTCTTAATACGGGTAGAAAGTAATAATAATAATAATAAATAGTGGCTACCAATTATCTGGTAATCAGTCTCAGGAACTTGACCTAGTTTCCTACTTAATTCTTAGGACAGCCTTATTAGGTAGCTGCTGGTGTTCTCTGTTTACAGAGAAGTAACTCGCTCAAGGTCCCACGGCGCGCCAGTGGGGACCCGGGATTTGAAACTACTGCTTATACTGCTTTTAAGTATTACCATCTATTCCTTCTGAACAGCTAAGTAAGAGATTGAAGCTATTCCACAGTCTTTATGCCCAGTAATTGAGCAAATACTTCGGTACTCCACTAAGTTTCAAAAGCAGATTAAAATGACCAGGAAAGTTCAAGAACCACAATTCATCTTCTAGAAAGCAGCAAGGCTTGCCAAGGGAATTACTTGATATAGTTCAAGTATCTTATATTTCCTCCCCCCCTTTTTTTGGCTTTCATATGGATGTAGAAAATACCAGGCATATTGTGTAATTAAGAAGGAAGCTCTTCTCCTGGGTCTTTGAAGTCCTGACCTCTGACGTGCCAGAGGAACTGTTTCTAGAAAAGCATCTGTGCAGATGATTTGGAAGTGAACCAGTGTGTAGAATGTCAGCTCCCAGAGGGCGGGGATTTCCGTTGGTTTGGTTCACTGCGGTCGCCCCAGCACTCAGAAGGAGGGACTCCTTCTCACTGTAGGTCCTCGTTAAATATGGACCGGGTGAGTTGACTTTGCATACAACATGCTAGCTTTCTTTTTGGTACTTCACAGACTTTTTTTTTTTTTCCATAATCGTGTGAATTGGACCCTGTTTCTCCCCTCTGGCCGAGAGGAAATGCATTAATACAGGCAGATCCTGTTCCCAGACCCAAAACTGTTTGACTATAAAAACTGCTTTCTCCAGTACCACACATTTCATCAACGTTGATAAGCTTAGTGATGGAAATTCTTACGATTTTTTTCTGGAAATACTAGTTTTCTTTCTCATCATTAATGGCATGTTATACTTAAGGACATGGGTTGTGTGGCGTTCTGTTTTGTAACTTGGAAGATGAAGTTCAAAAATCTTTTCCTTAAAAAAAGTCACTCTTTGGGGTGCCTGGATGGCTCACTTGGTTGAGTGTCTGACTCTCAATCTCCGCTCAGGTCTTGATCTCAGGGTTGTGAGTTCGAGCCCTGCACTGAGCTCCACGCTGGGCATGGAGCCTACTTAAAAAAAAAAAAATCACTCATTTAGTTTTTCAGGATTCCCTGAGCCGACAATCAGAAATGGATTTGAATGTGGGGTGCGCTTGGGTGACTGACTTGGTTAAGCGTCTGACTCTTGATTTTGGCTCAGATCATGATTGCAGGGCTATGGATCGATCCCCGAGTTGGGCTCCATGCTGGGTGGAGCCTGCTTGAGATTCTCCCTCTCTCTAAAAAAAAGAAATGGATTTGAATGCATTTTCTTTGTCTTATCCCCTCCATTCTTCACCGTTCTCCAGATGACTTTGAACCAAATATATGTAACACTTCAATTATTTAAAAGAAGAAATATTGGGTTGACCAGAGGATCTTAAAAGATCTTGCCTGACACTGTGATTTTAAAATTACTTAAAAATGTGAAAACAGATTTTTTTTTTTTTAAGAGATCCCAAGTTGATACAAAAGAATTTTATAAAATCTGTGCAGGGCTTAAGGATCAGCAATGCAGCACCATCTGGTATGAGAAACAGAGCCTGGCCTTGGAAGCCCAGAGGTGCCCCTTCCACAGTCCACCCCTGGATTCCTCTGTAGGAGCAGCTACGGCTCTGAAGCGCACGTTCATTGTCATCACTGTAAAGTCTTTTTATCACAGAGACTTGTATCTTTAAGCAATTAGTTTTTTTTATTTTTGCTTATTTGAATCCTACCTGTGTGTTTTTCCTGCTGTTTTGTTCACACTTGATGTTCCTGAGCGTTATTCCTGGTGTATGTACTTGTATTTAACTCATTTTCACCACTGTGTACTTTTCCACGCCAAGACTGACTTGTCTGGTCTACTGTTCCTGCTGAGAACTTTCTAGGCCCGGGCTTCTGGTTACAACGTGTAAGAGGTCAGTGCTGCTGTGGCTTTTCTGGACGTGCTCACTATTTCCCAGGGGGCCTTCATGCCACGACGTACAATGATCTGCTACATTCAAAAAATTTCTGTAATGTGTTTTCTTTTCCCATTTATTTATATATATATATTTTTTTTTACTGTAAAAATATTTAGATTTTGGGAGAATCTCAATAGATTTAGATTATAGAAGTTCTTAGAAAATGAAAAAAGGAGAGAAGAAACTTTATCCATAGTCTCATAACCCAGAACAGCTTCTGGTACTGTATATTTGTTTTCTTCCAGGATTTTTTCCTGTGGTTGGTTGGTGGCTTACTGTTTTATTGTTTTATTGTTCTGTTGTTCATGTTTTCAACTAGTGGTTATCATACATTTTATTTGTATGTGGAATCTGCTTTTATTCACTTAATATTACTGAATTCTTTTTTTTTCACGTTATATAACCCTAGAATACATAATTTTTAATGCCTGGATGATCCACCAGAGATACACCATAATTAATTTACCTTTTGCCGACTCCTGAATAGTTTTTTGGGGGATCAGATTTTTTCATAGTTTGTTTTCTGCATTCCAGGAATATTTCTTTGGCTGTATTCCAAAGTGAAATTGTAATTACTTAATTCGTATTTGTATTATTTCAATTATTTAATTCTTAATTGTAGTAATTTAATTCATTTGAGGAGATGCTCTCATCACTTACCATCAAGGCTTTTCCTCTCTGTTCCTGTGCCACTTACAATGTACAAGGAGTCTTTTTCCTTTTCTGGTTCTTCAAATTAAGTTGTTTAACAGTAAGAAAGGGATTTGTAATGGATTAATTTTTATTTGTATGAATTTTCAGTTCCTTGTATTTGAGCATTTGAGATTCCACATCCTTACTTTTTGTACACTGCTGGTAGCGACAATGTGGCAGAAGCTGATGGGGGAGTATGTGATCATATCTACCAAGTTATGTGGACATGTATTTTGACCTAGCGGTCCCACTTCTGTGACTCTGCCTCAAAGCTGCAGTGGCCAAAATATGAAAGGGCGTGTCTGTAAGACTGTGCATTGAAGCACTGATTATAATTGCAAAAGAGGGAAACAACCCACATGTCCACAGTAGGTTACAGAGTTGTCTAGTCTACGTGCATACAGTGGAATACTATATAGCCATTGAAAGGAATGCAAGTTCTTTATTCCTGGATGCTCTAAGAGAACAATCAAGTGAGAAAGGGACAGAAGGACGTATATGGTATGCTACATTTTGTGTGTTCATATGTGAATAATGTGTATTTTATACTTTCAAAAAAGAACAAGGGGAAAATAAATCACTAATAAAAATAATTCGATCTAAGAGGGAATAGGGAGGAAGTAGACCTCTCTGAAGTTTGCCTTCGAAATGAATGTTTTCTATGGTTAAAAAATTATATAAAAAATAGCATTGCCTACAATTCTAAACCAAATTTTTAATTAATTTATTTAAAAAGATTTTATTTATTTGAGAGAGAGATAGAATGAGAGCGAAAGAGAGTGAGCACAAGAGGGGGGAGGGTCAGAGGGAGAAGCAGACTCCCTCCTGAGCAGAGAGCCCGATGCGGGACTCGATCCAGGGACTCCAGGATCATGACCTGAGCCGAAGGCAGTAGCTTAACCAGCTGAGCCACCCAGGCGCCCTAAACCAAATTTTTTAAAAAGCTGCCTAACATATATCAAGTTAGTGGCAAAACCACATGGGGAAGAATTATTTCAAATCACTTTGAGCCTGATATTTTCAATATGTATCCTCGGGACAAAACCCCACAAAGATATATCATTGTTCAGTGGGCTTCTGTTTGTGAGAATATTGGGATAGTATGATAAAACATAAATTAATACAGTTTGGAACAAAGATTTCAAGAATAAAAAGAAGTAAGACTGAAGAAGCTAAGTTAATAACTGTAATCTTTACTTTGGAATTATCAGTATGAACTCAGGATTTTTTTTCCCCCTAAAAATGTTTACTTCCAAGTCTATCGAGAAGGCCTAGAAGCAGCGATAACCTAGTAGTAATGAACTCCCTAGTGCCCAGATTCTGATCTGAAAGTTAACATTTCCCATGAAAAAGTGCCAGGACTCCTTGGGGAAACGGCTGATTCCAACTCTGGGAAAGGAAGTACAGAAGATAAGCCTGGGACCTCCTGTGCCTGAAAGTAATGGACGTATCAACCAAGGGGGTCGTGCCACCACACCATATCTTGAGGAGGCTCCCACCAGTCAAACGGGGAGAGGAGCAATGTGAACATCAAGAAGAAGAGTGACTGAAGCCAGCTGAAGCATAGCGACTATCTAAACACCAGTGAGACCATAACGATAATTAACATTTTGGGCCACCTTTGGAAGTTGCTAGAGCACCAACACATTCTGAAAATAAATGAATCAATCACACATTTCACCTTTCTTGTGTGGACTGTACTTTGGGAAATCCAAATTCTTTAGAATAGTCACTTCTCATAAATGCAGGAAGAATGATTGAATCATACACTTGCCACTTTTGCTGCCCCCTTGATTTAAGGAACCTCAACAACAAGCATCAGCAGCTGCTAAAACTGTTAGGTGAAAGGTTCAGGTGAAGGTGGTAAGTGCCCCTGACCCCCGCCAATGAAGTACTCTTGCCAGAAAAAATGAACTTGAATCTATCTCATCGAGCCTTGGACCTGTCTGCCAGGATGGGCTTTATGTAAGGTAGTAGAACACGTCACCATCAGGGAAGACAGCCAAATCCAGAATGCAGGAGCCTCTACAGAACAGGTGACTCCATTTGCACAACAAACAGAGGGCATGGGGGAGAAAAAGGGGAAACTTAAAAATTCAGAGGTTTAAGAGAGATCTGTTACATACAATATTAATTGCATTGGAATGACAGTGGTATTGTGGTTAACAAGTTATTTTTATCTTTAAGAGTTACATATCAGAATATTTACAGGTGAAGTAGTAGGACTAGGGTTTGCTTTAACGTGATCCACCCCACCCCACCCCCCCAACAAGTAGGCCGGAAAAGACAAGACCCGTTCAGAAAGGTGGTAGTGGTTGGAGCTGGGTTTCGTTGGGCACACAGGAGTTTGACGTAGTGTACTACCCTTCTCTGCTTCTGTGTTTCATTAAAATTCCTGTAGGAAAAATTAGCAACAGTAATCCCTATGCGGGGAGGAGGTGGTGATCGATACCTATTACTGACTAGGATTTGGCGTGTCCTCTTGTATCCTCTGGTCCTCTAAGCTCACCCAAGATGGCACTGGGAAGAGCTTCTGAAGTGCACGTCTTGGCTTCTATTAAATGTCATCAGCTGCCCTCCTGCCCTGGGTGCGTTAATAGAATGGGATGGCTGGTTGCTCGACCATCGTGATGGACCAGAAATGTCGATTCTTCTCTCCACCTCTGTTGCTGAGAATGCACTTAAGTAAGACATGTTGGTCTAAAAAGAAAATGTGCCAAAAAAACCAGGGTACTCCTGTAAACATAGGGTGTATTTCATTTCATGAGAAAGAGGTATTTAATTTTTTAAAAATTAGACTTTCAGGGCACCTGGGTGGCTCAGTCGGTTGGGCGTCTGCCTTCGGCTCAGGTCATGATCCTGGAGTCCCGGGATCGAGTCCCGCGTCGGGCTCCCTGCTCAGCGGGGAGCCTGCTTCTCCCTCTGACCCTCCCCCTCTCATGTACTCTCTCTCTCATTCTTGCTCTCTCAAGTGAATAAATAAATCTTTAAAAAAAAAAAAAATTTACACTTTCAGTTACTCCCTCCAAAATGAAATACTTCAGTATGAATCTAACAAAGTATGTGCATGCTCCATATGAGGAAAACTGTAAAACTGATGACAGAAATCAAAGAGATGTAAATAAATGGAGAAGTATTCCAGGTACAGGGATAGAAAGACTCAATATCGTCAAGATGTCCGTTCTTCCCAACTTGATGTATGGATTCAGTGCAATCCCATTCAGAATCCTAGCTAGTTATTTTGTGAATATTGACAAACTGGTTCTGAGTTTATATACGGAGGGGAAAGACCCAGAACAGCCAACACAGTGTTGAAGAAGAGCAGTTGGGGGATGGACACCACCCCAGTTTGAAGACGGTGTAAGCTACAGTCATCGCCACAGTGTGATACTGGTCAAAGAATAATAGATTTGTCAGTGGAACAGAATACACAGTCCAGAAATGGACTCACATAAATAGAGTTTGATCTTTGACAAAGGAGGAAAGACAGTTCGATGGAGAAAGGATCATCCTTTCAACAAAGGGCTCAGGAACAACTGGACATTCACAGGCAGAAATTCAACTCTAGACACAGACCTTACACTTCTCATAAAAATTAACTCAAAATGGATCACAGACCTAAATGTTAAATTCCTAGAAGATAACCTAAGAGAAGATGTAGGTGACCTTCGGTTTGGTAATGACTATTAAGATACAGCACCGAAAGCACAGTCCATTAAAGAAAAAATTGACAAATTGGACTTATTAAAAACTTCTGCTCCATGAAAGAAACTAAGAATGAAGAGACCAGCCACAGACTGGGAGAAAGTCCTTGTAACACGCATAGTAATAACAATAAACACTAATATGATCCAATAGTTGTGCTCCTTGGTATTTACCAAACTGAATTGAAACTTCTGTCCACCCAAAAACCTGCACACGGATGTTTGTCGCAGCTTTATTCATATTTGCCAAGACTTGGAAGCAACCAAGAAGTCCTTCAGTAGGTGAATGGATAAGTAAACTGGTCCATCCAGACAGTGGCATATTACTCAGTTCTGAGAAATGAGCCATCAAGCCATAAAAGACATGGAGGAAACTTAAAAGCATATTTCTGAGTGAAAGAAGCCAATCTGAAAAGAGCAAACGCTCTACGATTCCAATTCTGATGTTCTGGAAAAGGCACTACTTTGGAGACAGTCAAAAGATCAGTGGTTACCAGGAGTGGGGGGAGGGGTGGAATGAATGGGCAGAGCACAAGATTTTTAGAGTAGTGAAAATAGTCTGTATGATGCTCTAATGATGGATACGTGTCACACATTCGTCAACGCCCAGAGACTGTACAACATCAAGAGTGAGCGCCTATGTAAACTATGAACTTCATTTGCTAATAATGCATCAGTAATGGCTTATCACTTTTAACAAATGTAGTTCACTAATGCTAGATGTTAATAATGCGAGAAGGGGGCGGGGACTATACGGGAACCTCCTGTACTTCCTGCTCAGTTTTCTTTAAACCTAAAACTACTTCGAGAACTATTTTTTTATTAGAAAATTAACCTTTTAGGCAATTCACTTGTAGTAAGAGTGCTTTGAATTTAGGTCCATCTTAAAAAGTCTTGTTCTTTGATTTTAGGATGGCTTAGATCTGATTTTTCTGGACAGTTTTTTTTTTTTTTTTTTTTAGTTTACTGGAAAATTACTGTTGATTGAAGCTGCTGATAGTTCTAAATGGTTCTTATAGAATAAAAAATAAGCTTTCAGGAGCACCTGGGTGGCTCAGATGGTTAAGTGTCTGCCTTCAGCTCAGGTCATGATCTCAGGGTTCTGGGATCGAGCCCCGCTTCAGGCTGCCTGCTCATTGGAGAGCCTGCTTCTCCCTCTCCCCATGCTCGTGCCCTCTCTCTCAATCTCTCTTCACTCTCGCTCTATCTCAAATAAAAACCTTAAAAAAAAAAAGAAATCAGCTTTCAGAAATTCACTCTGGTTTTTGTTGTTTTGTTTGTTTGGTTTTTTTTTAGAAATTACATTTTCATTCCAATGTGCCACCTCCCTGACAAATGGAATTTTGACATCAAAGTGTGTTTAAATTTTTGAGTTGAGGAAGGGTGGCTTTCTTCTCCATCTTCACTTATGTCACCAGATAATAAACGGCTCCTCTGTGTTCTCTTAGCTGCGGGGCTCATGCACACGTTCAATGCCCACGCCGCCACTGACATCACGGGCTTTGGAATTTTGGGTCATGCGCAGAACCTGGCCAAGCAGCAGAGGAACGAGGTGTCCTTCGTGATTCACAACCTTCCTGTCCTGGCCAAGATGGCTGCCGTGAGCAAGGCCTGTGGAAACATGTTTGGCCTCATGCACGGGACCTGCCCGGAGACATCAGGTACAAGGATCCTGGGCCCAGATCTGAGGATTAAACTAGCGAGGCTAATGGAAAGTCCTCTGACAAGGAAGAAGCCAAGTACGTGAGCACGACCCCACTGTGTGTGAGGTCAGTGCTGGTAGATAACCTTGGCCTTCTTAGCACGGATGTCGTCAGCTCCCCCAGGTGCTGCAGGTCACCTGACTCTTGCCCATCTGTGTGTGATCCAGCAGCGTGAAATTCAGTTTTGTTTGGTGGCAGGACTGGAGGGAGGGAGAATATGGGAAAATGGGTCCTTCCTCGGCTTTCATGGGAAACTTAGCATTTGAATGAACTGTGCTCCCTCTCCGTTACATTGAACATGCTGTATGTTTTCTTTGAAGAAAATGTGCAAAGTTGCTATTTTAAGAATGAGATAGTATATGATATCTCCAGAGTGCCCCTTACCTGGACTCTTATGTTTCACCCTGGATATCCTCCTGCTCTTTTCAGTTTTTCATATTTCTTTTTTCTTTCTAACTTTGTAGTTTCCCTACCCTGACAAAAGAGTGAAATCATCTGGGGATGTAAAAATACCAGTGCCTAGACCTGACCCCCAGGAAGCCTGACTGCGGCGGTCTGGGGTGGGCCTGGCCCGCAGGAATGCCAGCAGTGCCTCAGTGGGCTTCTGGGGGTACAGCCAGAGGCGAGGGCCACAGAGCCCTGCCCACCCGCCAGCGCTCTGGGAGGGCCTGCGGTTGTCCGGTAGGCCTCCCATGGCCTCTGTACAGGACCCTTCAATTTCCTGTCCTTAAAACAACAACAACAAACCACAATCCAGTTTCTAGTAAGAAAGTTCCAAGCAGGCACCAGAACTGTTGGTCCTTCATTGGGCTGGAATGGCGCCCACCGCCTGGTGGGCCTGGAGTCAGCAGAGATTACTGTTAAATTCTGTTTCCTTTACTCAAAAATGAGAAGTTTTTACTTTTTGTTAAAAGTATAGATACATATTTTTTTCTTGACTGTGTTATTTCCACTTAGGAATACATAAAATTTTCTGTCCTAGCTACTGACATCGTGAGGGAGGCTCTCGTAACATACTTTATGCTTTCTCTGTTTTGAAGATGACAGAGCCAGTGACAGGACCACAATACTTTGAGGCATACACCTCTTCATGATCTTAACTTTTAAGTTAAAAAAAAAAAAAAAAAATACAGAAAGTCTTTTTTACAAAAGGAGGAATCCACGTAGAAAATCAAGTCAAAAAAAGAAAAGTTCTCTTTTGGTTTGAAATACTTCTCTCAGTGTGGGAAGAAGAAAGTAGGTACGACGTATGTTCCTGCGCCCTCAAAACCTCCCTCCTGCAGTGATTCACACGAGGTCATTTTCACAGTTGAAGCTTCACTGTGTGTGTCCCTTTAATATAGTGGTTCACCAAGAAGCCGCACGTTGCTGTAGCATGTCCTCTGCGGGAAGTCAGTTGACTGGAAAGGGCAGCTCACTTAGAAACGGGTTGGTGGCCAGAGGGCCGTCTGGGTGAACGTACCCTGGGAAGCCCGGGGCCGAGAAATTGCCGGCCTGGCATCCCAACGGACGATGATCCTTTCTCTTTTTCTCTTTGCCAGGAGGCCTCCTAATCTGTTTACCGCGAGAGCAAGCCGCCCGGTTCTGTGCAGAGATCAAGTCTCCCAAATACGGGGAAGGCCACCAAGCATGGATTATTGGGATCGTGGAGAAGGGCAATCGCACGGCCAGAATCATAGACAAGCCCCGGATCATCGAAGTCGCACCGCAGGTGGCCACTCAGAACGTGAACCCCACCCCGGGGGCCACCTCTTAATCTCGACCCAAGTAGCTCTTTGGTTTTGTTTTTAAATAGATCTATTTCCTTTTTCATCATTTCAATTAAAGACTATAAACGACCACAAAAATCTCATTGTGTCTACACATCTGGTGACCTTAGGTCGATTTGTGAGTGGATGCAATTAATAAAATAAAATCCATTGCCTTTTTTTCCTGTTACATTAACTGAAGATGCACCTAATCTTGAGGCAGCTTCTGAGTTGAGAATTATATTGTTATCCAATACTGTTGATTCATTTTGAATCTTTAGACACTTATCTCTTGCCGCATAGGCTCTTTTTAAAGGTGCTTTCCCGTAGCACAGACATACCCGTCGTGGTGTCAGATAGCACTTGGTGTCTGTTCAGTTTGTGCGTATTTATCATTATCAGTCTGGTCTTTTGTAAGTGTCTTGGATGGTATTCTGGAAAGATGGAATTGGTCAGTGACACAGTGCTATCCCAAGAGCGAGAGGGTTGCATGGTTCCTTCCAGTCCTTGCTTTGTAAAGCCCAGCGTTCTCATTCAAGAGCGTCTCTTTTGACCCAGGACATTTTCCCTGTAGTGTATTCAGTTCAACAAGGCAAGTGCTTAACTCTGCATGGAAAGCACTTTGGGGACAAAAAAAGAAATTAACTTTTTTTGTAGCCTTCCTAATATTTACAGTAATACCATTAACTGTTTTCTTTACGGACAGCAAGCAAGGATCCTTTTTGCAATGTAATTAGATGTTCTCTAGTGCAACAAGGAATTGGCCTTCCGGAAGGGCGTTCATGTATAATACTCATTTACAACTCAATCTATAATTAACTACACAAATAATTTTGAAATATAATCAATAATAAAGACTGTTCTCTGGATGGTAGTGGTTACTACATTTTATATTTTGTATAGTGATTTCAGGCTTTTTGTTTTCCTAAACTCAGCAGTTCTTTAGCCGAATTCTTAGCATTATTTTGTCCTTGGCGCCAGTACTTTTTTGTGCACGCTTTTTGTGATTTGTGTTAAAAAATCTGCATTGCCAACGTCGCAGCTCGAACTGAAACTTGTTATTCAAATAAATATTTAATTTTTTTTTATTGCTCTTGTATAATCAGATGCCCCCTTTAGTATCATTTTAGAAGCATTGGGAGGGTTTTGGCTAAAAGTACAATTTATTGGGGAAAACTAGATTTTAGTTTTATAAACTTTTAAGTCTTTCATGGGGCCTATATTTTCTTGAATTAAATTTTGTAGTGCTAGAACAAATAGGCGATCTAAAAAGGTGTTTATCTGTGTTACTTAAAAACAGAGGCTTCCTTCTATTTTAACCCACTAAACCATAAGGACGGATCGCGGTCACTAAGCACCAGCGCGCTGACTCTTCGAGTGTCCACCTGAGAGAGAAAGCAGCCGGCCCTGCGAGTCTCTGATGCTTAAGGGCACGGCACCAAAGCCCTGGCGACAGATCCTCTTCTTGCCAAAGGAAGCCACCCACCCCCCCCCACCCCCCGGAAAGGACGGCCCCGAAGAGGCTTTCCTTTGGATGCGCCCGCCCTTCACCAGAAGCCAGAGGGCAGCCTTTTCCCAAGTGTAGCTGGAACTCAAGCCATAAGTACGGTGTGCGGGACCTGAAAGGCTGCTTCGGAACTGACATTTGTTGGACGTTTTCTAGGGATTTATACAGATGTTGGTCCTCAAAAGCTACAGACCAGTGGTCTACAAAATAAAATGTGTTGGAAACCTCTGAGTAAGGTGAACGTACTGTTGGGCTTATTATTTTTTGGGGGGGGGATTCACTAGTGATGACTAACTCCAAATTCTTTTTAATGTTGATCATGCCTTGAATGCTGGTGATTTCCTCGGTGGCAGGCATGCTGAGAGGAAGCGAGCTAAGCGGATTATGCACCCGAGGAAACCATCTTCGGGAAGATTCGTATTAATAAAATGGTGGGTACCTAGAGGTCTGGGTAATTCATGTGATCCCGAGGGGAAAGGACGGGTCTTTAAAGCATGGTTTCCCAGAGAGCATTCCAGATCACCTGCAGTAGGATCACCTGGGGGGTGCTTGTCACAGGCACATTCTCGGGTCCCGCCACAGACCCACGGAGTCCAAGGTCGGGTGGTCTAGGGAATCTGTCTTTGACGAGCACCCCACGTGGCCAAGTGCACTGAAGTTAGGACCACAGATGTAAGGACGGAGCAGAGGACCAGAAGAGGCGAAGGACAGAAGGACAGTGGAGTTTGACTTCTTAGCAAGATCTGTTTAGGGTATCATAACATTTGGTGGGTAGTTCATTATTTGGCTTCCTGGTATAGTGATTTATTTTCTTCAAGTCCTGTGATGTAGTTGCATCCAAAAATACAGCTTGTTAAAATGCACAGGATTTTTACATACAGCCTGAAAAGGCTGGGCCCTGGTAAGCTCAGTTATCCTTCGGGCCACACAAATGACTTGCCAAGGAACATCAAGCTTAGCTTATTTGCACAGGCTGTGGAAACATTGACTGTAACTCTGTCCAGGAAGAGAAACAAATAGGATATAAGCAATATGTACTTTTGGGCTAAATATTTTTTAAGTAACTTAGTACACTGTAGTAGTCTCCCAAGTTCTGCATGCGTTACGATGAATAAATGCAAGTGTTGAAGTTGTTCTGATTTTAGATGTATGAGCCAGCAGTTTCGGTCTGAATTTAACGTTGCCTTTAAAAGAGTTAAATCTGAATTCTAAGTTTTACAATTTTACTGTGTAAAGAGAGACCAGAATAGCTATACTATACTACTGTTACTATACTTTATTTTCAGAAGGAATAAAGCAAGCCTAGATAATGATGCCTCAGATACTGAACTGTCTTGTGTGTGCATGTGTGTGTGTACAAAGAGATCTAGATTTCTCTCTACCTACCTTCCCATGCTCAGAGCACCCTTTTTCTCTAGATGAGGTATTGGTGGCATAGACAATATAATTTACTTTCAACAGCAATTTGTACTTTTTCTCATTAAAAGTCTGCATATTAACAGTGCCGTTTTTGAACATGCCAGGGTGCACAAGGGAAACCAACAGATTCAAAAACCAATTCTTAAAGTAGAGCATGGGAATAGCATTTTGCCTCTGGTTGAGTCTCCGTGTCTTGAACCTAAACATGGCTCAACCAGGTGAACCATGGTCTCACCAAAGCCCAAGTGAACCATGGTCTCACCAAAGAGGCTGGAACGAGACACTGCTGGGGGGAGAGTCCTGCATGCATCCGGCTCCCTGCTCAGCGGGGAGTCTGCTTCTCCCCCCCTCTGCCGCTCCCCCTGCTTGTGGGCGCTCTCTCCCTCTCTCTCTCTTTGAGAAAATGAATAATAAAATCTTAAATGAAAATAAAAGTAGCTATTTACACAGCCCTCCAGAGCCCTCTGCCAGTGTTCATTTCTGTTCGAGGAAACAAGTGGTGGCTCAAACAGTGTACGCTGTAAATAAACCTATTCACAAGAATTGCTTCCGGGGCCCTGCAGGGGCCAGCAGGGAGGAAGATCTGACAAGCTCCTGCTGCCAAGCCCCGTCCCCCGGGGCCTGCGGGCAGACTGGCATAATTTGCTTTCCTGTAGTACCAGCAAAGCTAGCAGTTTGGGGCCAGGAGTTCAGAGAAACATCCAATCCCCAAATATTTGAATCGTCAAACAGCAGGGCAGTTCTGGACATGACACGTCCTCTCGGGTATCTTTCCCTCCCCGGGCTTGATAGCATTTCTCTCTGGCCCACCAGCTTCCAGAGTCACGGTCTTACCCTCCACTGCACTCCTGGTTCTCAGAGGTTGGAGCTTGCCCCAGTCTCTAGAGTTATCAGCGGCCACCATGACGGTCGCTTGGCTCTCACTGGTGTCCTCAAGGGGCACAGGTTTCAGGGGGCAGCATCACAAAGTGATGTGGGGACCCCTGAATTGCTGCACTAAGGACAGTTGCTGACTCCCATTAACTGTGACATGACCGAGAAGGAAACGGGATTTTGTTGCGCCGCTAAGATTTCGGGGTTTACTTGTTACTACAGTAGAGCTTCATCTACCCCAATACAGAAATCTACAGGCGATTCACAAAATTACACATACCAATGTATTTATAAAAGCTTGTCAGTCCCCCCAGGCAGCCAAATTAAGACAACAATATGAAATTACTGTTTTTTTTTTAACTTCCATAGTTGGCAGGGATTTTAAAATGGATAAAGTCTAGAGTTTTCTTAACAATGCTCACGAGTACTGCCAAATGGTTGAAACATACACACACACACACACACACACACACAATTTAAAAATTATTTGTAATGACTCCAGAGAGTAGAATGGTGGTTGCCAGGGGCTAGAAGTAAAGGAAGTGGGCAGATGTTGGTGAAAGGGTACCGACCTCTATTTGGAAGATAAATAGGTTCTGGGGATTATAGACTATATAATCTGGGGATTATAGTCACAGACATAGTGACTGCATTAATAATAATGTATACTTGAAGATTTTATGTATTTGAGAGAGAGAGCGAGCAGTGGGAGGGGCAGAGGGAGAAGCGGACTCCCCGCTGAGCAGGGAGCCCGAGGACAACGACAACGATGACGACGCGGAGCTCCATCCCAGGACCCTGGGATCACACCCTGAGCCAAAGGCAGATGCTTAACCGACTGACCCAGCCAGGCGCCCTTAAACATATATATATATGTATATATATATATTTATAATGATAAATGCCAAGCTAGACTATACAGAAAGGGGCCATGGTAGGCTGAAATGTTCCAGCAGGACTCACAGGTCCCTTTCTTCATTCTTGGGCAATTTGGCAGCACGCCCAAAACCCTGCTTCCCCCCCCCCAGCAGTGTCTCGTTCCAGCCTCTCTCCCTCTCCTCTGGAGAAATTCCTCCAGCAGCTTGTCCGCCCTTGCTAGGTAGGTTCTTGCTCTTTCTCCCCAACTAGGTTGTGAACGCTTTGCTCACAGGAAGGGTTGCTGTCCCCCATTTTCCTCCCTACTTTGCAGACAGCCCTGCACAAGTGAAGTGCTCAAGAAGTGTGGAAAGGTTTGTTGGTTGATTTTTCCACATTTCATGCTAGATAATTTACCCCAGTCCTCTTGACATTTCTCAACCCAAACAATTCCGTAAGTGATAATTTTATCCTTTCATCTTCTGCTGGATTTATACATCTGTATCTTTGAGTTTCGAGTTCATGCTGAAAGATTACAAATCTCAGCACCGCACACCGTGTCAGTTCTTCAAACTAGTTTTGGTTTTTTTTTTTTAAAGATTTTATTTATTTATTTGACAGAGAGAGAGACAGCGAGAGCAGGAACACAAGCAGGGGGAGTGGGAGAGGGAGAAGCAGGCTTCCCACTGAGCAGGGAGCCTGATGTGGGGCTCGATCCCAGGACCCTGGGATCATGACCTGAGCCGAAGGCAGACGTTTAACGACTGAGCCACCCAGGCGCCCCTTCAAACTAGTTTTAATTATGGCTTCTATCAGAAACAGGCTTGGAGAAAATATGCTTGCATCTCTCTGTGTGGACATGATTTATAGAAAGCTTGTCTTAGAATACAGCACCTAGGGGCGCCTGGGTGGCTCAGTCATTAAGCGTCTGCCTTCGGCTCAGGTCATGATCCCGGGGTCCTGGGATCGAGCCCCACATCGGGTTCCCTGCTCGGCGGGGAGCCTGCTTCTCCCTCTCCCACTCCCCCTGCTTGTGTTCCTGTTCTCGCTGTGTCTCTGTCAAATAAATAAAATCATTTAAAAAAAGAATACAGCACATAGCTTAATTATATTTGTGCTCTTAGAAATATCTTTATCCTGTCTTCCTTAAATTATTTGCATGTGAGAAGACCATGATCTTTATGGGACAGATTCTGAAATTGTAATTCAGGTCTAAAGGAATAGAAATGAGTGGAGTGAGGTGTGTGTGTGTGTGTGTGTGTGTGTGTGTACACGTATGTGTGTGTGTGATTTTTTTGTTTCCTTCCTCCCTATCCCACCTTCGTCACAAAATACCAGAGATCAGTGGTGCTCAACAGGATGGGAGTCGGGTAGTGAGATGTCAGTCACTCAGAGAGATTTTTCCTTGGGTTTTAGGGCTCACCCAAATAATCCAGGATGAACTCAACTTCAGATCCTTAATCATATCTGCAAAGACCTTTTATCCAAACAAGGTCACTTTCACCCTTTCTGGGGGTTAGGACATAGACATACATTTTTTTGGTGGGGGGCATGATTTTTGAGGGGAGAAGAGGAGGAATTCTGTTTTGAGATGTCTGTTACAAATCCTGGTGATGATGTGGAAGCAGGCAGTTGGATACACAGAGTCTGGAATTCGCTGGAGAGTTGAGGCCAGAGATATAAATTTGGGGGTCATCAGTTTACAGAAGGAACTTAAAGTCATGAGACGGAGATTACTGGGGAAACCCGTGTGTATAGAAAAGAGATGTCAAAGGAGCCTGGGGGATGAGGGAGACCCCAGCAAAGGAGACGGAGAAGGAGCAGGGATGCAAGTTGCGTCCGTGTTTCCCTGGGTCCTGTGATGTTTGGGGTCTAATAAGCTTCAAAATGAGAATCAACCGTTGGATGCCCCACATGGTGATCGCTGGTCAACTCTGACCACCACTTTTGGTGGAATGGGGAGGGTAAAAGGTTGATCGGCTTCCAAAGAAAATTGGAGAAAAACTGGAGACAGGAAATTTACACAATGTTTTCAAGTTTTGCCGCAGAAGGAGCAGAGAAATGCGTGAGTGGGAGCTGGAGGAAGAGGTTATCACTAGTGGGGCGCTGGCGGCAGGCTTCTATGCTGATGACGGGGGAGATCCCACAGGGTGGGGAAGAGGAGGAGACTCGCTTGAACGAGGTTCTGGAGTAGTCAAGACCAGAGATAGGGGTTACTGCACAAGGGGACGGCTGGCTTTTGCTGGGAGCGTGGACCTGCCCCACAGTAGCTGAGAAAGCCCACGATGGGCAGAGATGCAGGTGGATGGCCAACATGCTGGCTTCTGTTTGGTGCATGAATGAATCTGACCAACTTTAAAACTTGCTACTAGGGACACCTGGGTGGCTCAGTCGGTTAAGCGTCTGCTTTTGGCTCAGGTCATGATCCCAGGGTCCTGGGATCGAGTCCCACATTGGGCTCCCTGCTCAGTGGGAAGCCTGCTTCCCCCTCTCCCTCTCCCACTGCCCCTGCTTGTGCGCTCTCTTTCTCTCTCTGACAAATAAATAAATAAAAAATCTTAAAAAGAAAACTCTATTAAGAAAAAATAGTAAAACTTGCTACTAAATTACCTGGCTACGATCATCTCTTCTTCTCAGGGAGGAATGGCATTTGTGAATCAGGGATTGATTGCAATTTCTCCTTCATATAATGAAATAGTTTGGGGGCACCTGGCTGGCTCAGTTGGTGGAGCATTCAACACTTGGTCTCAGGGCTGTGAGTTCGAGCCCCGAGCTGGCTGTAGAGATTACTTAAAAACAGAATCTTATAAAAATTGTCTTAAGTGTGCACAACTCTTGAACAATTTAGTTCAAGTTTCTTCGGTCATACTGTTTTGAGGAGAACTATTCCTCAGATGGTTTTGAAAATCGGTATGTTTCAACATTTGTCTTCAAGGTTACTTTCAATATTTGGGGAAACCAAGCACATTACTTGAAAAGGAGGGGAAAAGATAATTATGAAATAATCTTCCAAAATTCCAACTTTAATAAGAAATGAATAAATACCAAATCCTGAAGGAGAAAGAAATGATCGTTCTAGTGATAATTGTTATGTTCCTTTAGTGTTCCATTTCAGTCGTTCTCAAATATTTTTATTTTAATAACACAGTTATTAAAGATGCGTACTTGGGGAATTTCCAAATAATCCAAATCACTGTTTTTAAAAACTAGTGACATGGGCGCCTGGGTGGCTCAGTTGGTTAAGCGACTGCCTTCGGCTCAGGTCATGATCCTGGAGTCCTGGGATCGAGTCCCGCATTGGGCTCCCTGCCTCTGACCCTCCCCCCTCTCATGTGCTCTCTCTCTCATTCTCTCTGTCTCAAATAAATTAAAAAAAAAAAATGTTTAAAAAAAAACTAGTGACATTCATCAAATTACCAACGGAGAAATTATTGTTTTAATTCCCCATGGGATCTTCAATGAGACATTTTAAACCCAGCATCCTCTAATTTTAAAAAGGCAGACAATAACTGGAAACATTCAAAGATTTCCTTCATCTCTTTCAACAACCCTCCACTTAAACCAGCTCACGGCAGAGCGGGCAGGGATTTTCACACACTTGTAAAACAAGGTATTCGGGGGGAACATTAAACCTACAGGTGTACGGAGTTTCATCTCACTGTCTTTCCCATTGGTCAGGAAAGCCAATAACTTTCAGGGCCTGTGTGGGTAAAGGTCTTGTCTTTAAATCATCTGGGTTGGCCTGAACTTAATTTACATTGGCCTCTTCCTAGCAGTGCCTGCTTTCCACCAGGAGAAGGCAGTAAGGATTCAGCTATTCACCTGAGCCCGGTCCAGGAGCCGATTTTCTCAGAAGCAGAAACATGCAGATTCTCTTTCCTGTATCTGCCAAAGGCCAGATGCTTCATTTTTAACTAGGATAAACATAAGTGCCTCTCCTGAAAACCCCTGGCAGTCCAGTCAACGGGATCAGGATCAGGTTGCAGCCATGTGATGATCAATGTGTGGGCAATGAGGTTAAGAGCTCATGAGGGAAGGCCCAGGACATTTCTGTCAACCTAAAAAAACCTGAGAGTCTGGGTAAGGAGGAATCATGGAAAAAGGAGAGAGAACCCAAAGATGAAGGCCAAAGGGCAAGCCTTGCTCTGGATGCTGACAAATCTCCACCCTCCCTCAGAGGAAATAGGCAGCAGCTAATAAACTGAATTCTGAGTCCTGGCCTGCTTTTCTCCGTGAGCATGGCAGTTTCACCACATTACATAAAGACATCCTTTAAGAAATGATAACATGTTGGGGCGCCTGGGTGGCTCAGTTGGTTAAGCGACTGCCTTCGGCTCAGGTCATGATCCTGGAGTCCCGGGATCGAGTTCCGCATCAGGCTCCTTGCTCAGCGGGGAGTCTGCTTCTCCCTCTCCCCCCTCTTGTGTGCTCTCTCTCTCTCATTTTGTCTCTCAAATAAATAAATAAAATCTTAAAAAACAAAAAACAAAAAAAACCAAAAGAAATGATAACATGTTTAGGGGTGCCCAGGTGGCTCAGTGGGTGAAGCGTCTGACTCTTGATTTCAGCTCAGGTCGTGATCTCAGGGTCTCGAGATGGAGCCCCTCCTTGGGCTCAGCACTCAGCACAGAGTCTGCTTGTCCTTCTCCCTCTGCCCCTCCCCCTGCTCTCTCTCTCAAATAAATAAATAAAATCTTTAAAAAAAAAAAAGAAAGAAATGATAACATGTTTATAAGGTGAGACTTTCTGGAAGTAACTCTTTAAGACAAACAATGAGAAAAATGAGGGAGAGAAAAGAAACAGCGAGATGCCAGGTCAATCATCTGCAGAGACTGCATGGGAAAGATAATCCAGAAAGAATTTCTGGTTCTTATAACCATTATGGAAAACAGTATGGAAGGACTTCAAAAAATTAAAAATAGAACTACCATATGATCTGGCAATCCCACTTCTGGGTATATATCCAAAGGAATTGAAATTAGATCTCAAAGAGATACTGGCACTCCCTCGTTCACTGCAACACTTTTCACAAGAGCCAAGATATAGCAACCACCCAAGTGTCTGTCACCAAGTGAAAGGATAAAGAAGATAGGGTAGACACACAATGGAATATGATTCAACCCTAATAAGGAAGGAGATCCTGCCATTTGTGACAACATGGATGGACCTTGAGGGCATTATGCTAAGTGAAATAAGCCAGTGACAGGACTAATACTACCTGCTACCACTTACAGGAGGAATTTAAGAGTCAAACTCATGGAAGCAGAGAGAATGGGGGTTCCCAGGGGTTAAGGGAGGGGAGACTGGAGAGGGGATGGTTTAAGGCTACAAAGTGTCAGTTATACTAGGTAAATAGTTTGGAGATCTACACACAGCATGGTGTCTATAGCTAGCAATGCTGCATTATCTACTTAAAATTTGCTAAGACAGTAAATCTTGTGTTCTTACCACATACACACAAAATAATGAGGAAAAGAGTGTAGGAGGGAAGTTTGAGAGGTAATGGATGTTTATGACCTTGACGATGGTGGCCAGATCCTGTATACTTGTCCCTGAAGTAACTGAAATGTTGAAAGAAAGAAAGAAAGAAAGAAAGAAAGAAAGAAAGAAAGAAAGAAAGAAAGAAAGAAAGAAAGAAAGAAAGAAAGAAAAAAGAAAAAGAAAAAGAAAGAAAGGAGGGAGGGAGGAAGAAAGGAAGGAAGGAAGGAAAGGGTGCTTGGCTGGCTTGGCTGGTGGAATGTGTGACTCTTGATGTTGGGGTTGTGAATTCCACCCCCACGTTTGGGTGTAGAGATTACTTAAACTAAAAAAATAAATAAAGAAAAAGAATTTCTAATTCTTTAGGAAATTTAAAATAATACTAGACTGTGTGGATCAGACGCGCTTCAGGGAGTCATTTACTTCATGTACCTTTTTTCTTTTTTAAGGAACAGCCAATGTGTTGCTAATATTTCAGACTGCATTCCCAAGAAATTAAACTGCATCTTTTGAACAGCACATGTTACTTGTAGGCCTGAACATCTGAATTATTCCTGCAGCAGCTGAGCAAGAGGTACAGTCACGAGGAATAAACTAGATTGGAAATAGGCCCTTGGCAATACGGGTCATGTTTTGGCTCATTTCTCATTGGGCGACCTTAACCTGGTTACTGAGCCCTTTAAAAACAGTTGCCTGCTGTGTGCGGCTGGGAGGATCTGTGATCACTGAGGAGCTGGCTGTGTGGGCAAAGTCCTCGCCGAACGGGGTGCCAGCGCCGGGACCCCCGAGGCTCAGCGCACCTCCGCACTCGGCGGAATCCCGGGCGTTCCGCGCGCTCGGCCGGGGCTCCTTGGGCTCGTCGCCCCGCCCGCCGCCCGCCGCCCGGAGACAGGCCTGCGGCCCGGTCGACTCGACTCCTCGCCGGAGCCATGAACCGGTCCCGTGCTGGCGCCCGCCTGCGCACCGTGCTGGGACACCTCGGCCAGCGTTCGGCCGGGGCCGGCGTATCCTTTGGGCTGCGCGGGGCTCGGGCTGCAAGTGCGGCGGCCTCCAGGGCCCCCGGCACAGCCGCCCAGCGGGCTCTGCCCCTTCCTCCGCGCCCGCGTCCCCGTGATGGTGTCAGGTGTTCCGGGCGCGGGGCGGAACGGGGCTTGGGGGCCAGGGGAGCGGGGCCGGGGCCGGGGCCGGGGTCGGGGGGTGGGGGGCGTCCCCAGGCTCCCAGCGGGGGCGTGACAGGGCCGACCTCAGGGGCTGATGTGGCGCCGCCCCAGCCCTCCGGGCCCTGCTAGGGCCTGTTGCCCTGCCTTGCGAGGGGAGAGTGGAAGTCCTTACTGAGGGGCCTGCGCTCAGCCCCGTTGGCGTTTTCTGCACTTGGCCGCGCGTGAGCCGACCGCCCAGAGCCTGGCACAGGCGAGCACAGTGGCACCGTAGCCAGGAGCGGGAGAGCTGGGTGTGCCAGGGTGTCCTTGAACCCCGCCGCGGTGGATAGGGTCTCTCCTGATTGGGCCCTCGGGAGCAGTGCGTGCGCCACCCACCCGAGTGGATCCAGGAAGATACCACTACGGGACACGTACCTCAGATTGCTTTATGGACTTGTTTCTCCTGCTCCGATTGGTGTTCTCTTTCAGGGGGTACTTTTGGGAGCGGAAAACACTGCGTGGGATTTTCCCTTAAGCCACGTGATTAGGCTCTGTTCTGCTCTGTGCAGGATCCTAAACTCTTTCCTAAAAATGATTCTACTAGCTGTTTCTTTTCCCTTTTCCCTTACTTTCACTTTTACCAGCCGGATGTAGGCGAACCACTCTCAACTTAAAATCCTCTCCATACACTGACCAAGGTGATTATGTAACCTCATTTTACCAGTGACAGAACAGAAACCGAGGCAGGGAGAGATTAAAACTCCTGACCAAAGACTTTTCACTAAAGGCAGTAGTTGTGCAAGTGTGTTCCCAGGACCGGCAACATCAACATCCGCTGGAAACTTGTTAGACATGCAGATTCCCAGGCTCATCTCAGACCCATGAATTCCACATACCTGGGAGTGGGGCCCAGCCGTCTGTTTTCACTTGTTTCTGATACATGCCCAAGGGTGAGAACCACCAACCTACGGGCACTGGGGAAACTGGAACCAGAATGAAGGTTTCCGGGTCCAATCTGTGACTACTATGAAAATGAGCCTGGGTGGCTCAGTCTGTGAAACACCTGCCTCCTGATTCTAGCTCAGCTCTTGATCTCAGGGTTGTACTTCAAGCCCCGAATTGGGCTCCAAGTTGGGCAGTGAGCCTACTTAAAAAAAAAAAAAAAAAAAAATTTAGATCCTGCTGGTTCTTGCTCCAATAGTGTTGAGGTTAGAGCTTATTTTTTTCATCTTTGTTTCCTAGAAGAGCACTATCCTATCAACTTTCTGCCATGGTGGAGATGTTCTACACCAGCACTGTCCAGGTCCGTGGCTACCAGCCCCACGTGTCCACTGAGCAGTTGAAATATGGCGAGGGGCAGTTTTCATTTTCATTCTCCTCAATTTAATAGACAGAGGTGGCCAGGGGCTCTGGTATTGGACGGCTCTGCCGAGATGGTCAGTGAATGTGTATGTGGTTGGGGCTTAAACAGAATCCTGGAAATCGTGTGGCAGTTTCTTCCCAGCCTTAACTGGTTCTAAAGAGATGTGGGTTCTGGCATAAGGTGGGGTTTCTTTCTTTTTTTTTTTTTTTTTTTACAGATTTTATTTATTTGACAGCGAGAGACACAGCGAGAGGGAACACAAGCAGGGGGAGTGGGAGAGGGAGAAGCAGGCTTCCCGCAGAGCAAGGAGCCTGATGTGGGGCTCGATCCCAGGACCCTGGGATCATGACCTGAGCCGAAGGCAGATGCTTAACAACTGAGCCACCCAGGCGCCCCAAGGTGGGTTTCTAAAGCATATAACACAATGCATTTCAGAGATGCATCGAGAAGAAAACAAAATATGACCTATAATTCCACCACTCATGGATCCTTATCAGTCAACTTTTTGGTGTGTTTCTTTTCTAGGCATTTACATGATTATGGCCATCCTGTATGTACAACTTTTTGCAGCCATTTTTTCATGTTTACTAACATTATATAGTAAGCATAGAAAATATTTCCACATCATTAAAAAAATGAGGAAAGCAACCACCACCACCAGAACCCACAATGTTAGGGAGAAGAATTTTGGACTGAAATATTGCATTCTGTCCAACACATCTTGCTCGTAGCTGACAAAGGTCATTAACCTCTCTTGCCTCAGGGAGAACAGAGGATGATACTGCCCCCAGTTACATAAAGACATGACAAGGGTCGCCTGGGTGGCTCAGTTGTTAAGCGTCTGCCTTCGGCTCAGGTCATGATCCCAGGGTCCTGGGATCGAGCCCTCCATCGGGCTCCCTGCTCCACAGGAAGCCTGCGTCTCCCTCTCCCACTTCCCCTGCTTGTGTTCCCTCTCTCGCTGTGTCTCTCTCTGTCAAATAAATAAATAAAATCTTAAAAAAAAAAAAAAGACATGACAAAAATAACATGTTTATGAGTAGTGACATTCAGACCGTCACTCCTTAAGCTAAAGAAACAATGAAAAAAAATTAAGAAGACAAGAAGAAGGAGAGGCTAAGTAAATGATCTGTGGTTCCCTGGATAGAAAACTAGAAAGAATTTCTGTAATTTCTAGCTCTTTAAGATATTTAAAATTATACTGAACTATGTGGATCATACTTTTCCTAGAGCCACTGTTTATTTAATAGACTTTTTAAAAATTTTATTATGTTAATCACCATACGTTACATCATTATTTTTTTTTTAAAGATTTTTTTTTCTTTTTATTTATTTATTTGAGAGAGAGAATGAGATAGAGCATGAGAGGGGGGAGGGTCAGAAGGAGAAGCAGACTCCCTGCTGAGCAGAGAGCCCGATGCGGGACTCGATCCCGGGACTCCAGGATCATGACCTGAGCCGAAGGCAGTCGCTTAACCAACTGAGCCACCCAGGCGTCCCCATCATTATTTTTGATGTAGTGTTCCATGATTCATTGTTTGCGTATAACACCCAGTGCTTTTTTTTTTTTTTTTTTTAAGAATAACAAGCCAAATGTTCCTTGTATTTTGGACTGGACTCCCACTACATTCAGTACCCATCTTTGGAAGAGCGCATTTCTCCTTACTTCTAGATTTGAACCTTACACTTTTTATTTGTTCAGCAGTTTAGTGGAAGAAACAGTCATGTGGAATAAACTAGTGGATGCTATGAAGTAAAGAGTATGGATCAAATCTGGGCTGAGGCATCTTTCTACTGGGTAACCTTGGACCCAGTTACTGAGCCCTATGGGTCTAGGTGTCCTGCACTGGGCTGCAGGCATGGTGATAAAGGTCTTGGGTCTTCCAGTCCCTCGTCTGGACTTCCTGAAATGAAATGATGTAAGCAACCGTGTGTACCTGTCAGCGGCTGTGTGCAACCCAGTCTTCCCTGATGCCAGTGAATCCAGGGCAGACTGTTGTTTCTAGTAAAGGTCGATTCCTAAATTTCATTTTATTTGCCTTAATTCACATCCTAGGTAGCTTACCCCACTTCAGGGGCTGCTTCTCCTAACAGTTTCCATCCTCCACAATTCCAGTAAGTAGATCGAATTGTCATTTTTAACCATACAATGTATATAAAGCTTTTTCTAGTGGTAACTAAGATATAAAATACATCTCGTGTTGTCTGGTGAAAATTCATTACACAGGGGCGCGTGGGTGGCTCATTCGGTTAGCGCCTGACTCTTGATTTTGGCTCCAGTCATGATCTCATGGGTCATGGGAAAGAGTCCCCGGGTCAGGGTCTGTGCATAGCAAGGAGTCTGCTTCTCCTTCTCCCTCTGTTCCTGCCCCTGCCTGTGCTCTCTCTCTTTCCCTACAGTGAATAAATAAATTCTTTAAAAAATTCATTCTACAAATTGGCTGTTGCCAGGACTTGTTCTAATTAGAACTAGGGGAAAATTTGAAGACCTTCACTTTAATTTTTATATATATTTTAAAAATCAGAAAGGGGAAAAATATCAGAAGTGTATAACCTGATTTTTTCAAATTTAGGCATGTTATACCTCATTTAAGTTAGCCTATAGTTTGTGGTCCTATTGCTAGTATCTTTGGCTTATCTTTTTTTTTTTTTTTAAGATTTTATTTATTTATTTGAGAGAGAGAATGAGATAGAGAGAGAGAGCATGAGACGGGCGAGGGTCAGAGGGAGAAGCAGGCTCCCTGCCGAGCAGGGAGCCCGATGTGGGACTCGATCCCGGGACTCCAGGATCAGGACCTGAGCCGAAGGCAGTCGCTTAACCAACTGAGCCACCCAGGCACCCCTCTTTGGCTTATCTTAAATTACCTTTGTAGGGGAAGACATTGATCGCCATGGAATATTCTCACAGAGCCACAGTTCCAATCTAGAAGAATGGACTGGGTGATCTGAGTTTGTGCATTTCCCATGCACTTACTTGGATTTTGTGACTTTGATTTCTTCTGAGAATGTATGATCTAGACAATTTAAAATATAAAGTCTACTGAATTTGTTTCCCCAACCTGAAAAACCATGCATATTCATTACAGAACAAATATGAAAATCAGAGAAATAAAAGGAATTTAAAAATGTCATCCAAAATTCCATGATGTAAAGATAATCACTTAAAAAAATTTTTTTTTGTATTTCTTTGCATTTTTTTCAAGTAGTGTCTTGGTTATACACAAATCTAAATATATTTTATTATAGTAAGCACTGTCCATACTATTATATGCTCTTCATTGTTTTTAAAAGATTTCTTTATTTAAGAGAGAAAGTGCACACATTGCAAGTGGGGGGAGGGGCTGAGGGAGAGAATCTCAAGCAGACTCCCCACTGAGCCCATAGACCATTTTGGGGCTTGATCTCAGGACCCATGAGATCATGACCTGAGCCATAACAACCAGTCCGCACTTAACTGACTGAGCCACCCAGGGGTCCCATGCTCTTCATTTTTAATGCCTGAGTCCTTTTCCATTGAGTGGATATAATTAATTATTCTTCTGGTTTTTGGTGATAGCAGTAGTTAACGTTTTGGATCTAAACGTTTTAAAAAATGTTCAGATTGGGGGCGCCTGGCTGGCTCAGTCGGAAGAGCATGTGACTCTTGATCTCTGGTTCATGAGGTCGAGCTCCATGTTGGGGATAGAGATTACTAAAAAAAAAATCAATAAACTTAAATCCCAAAGACTTGTTTTAAAAAACTGTTCAGAGTATTTTCTTAGAGTAAATAAAAAATAGAAATGCTGGGTGGAAGAGTATGAACATTTGTCAGGCTCTCGATACATATTGTTGGATTGTGATTTTTCAGTTGGACTTATTTGAAATTTTTTTTTCTCCTTTAGGTATACTCGGGATAATAATGTTCTAAGCCTAGAACAGAGACAATTTTATGAAGAAAATGGGTTTCTTGTCATTAAAAATTTGGTATCTGATGCTGATATTAAACGCTTTAGGTACAGTAACCCTTCGTTGTTTTACAGAAATGTTGTATGTTTGCAGTAGGAATGTGAGTAAGATTAGCATATGTATGTTCAGATATTTTTCAGTGAGTGGCTCATTGGGAAGTGGTTAGGAATATGAGCTCTGGAGCCAGACCAGCTGGCTTTAATCTTAGCCCCACTACTTCCTGTTGTGTGTCTTGGGGCAACCTACTTTCCATGCCTATGTTTTCGCACCTGTAAAATGGGGATAATAATAGTACTTATGCCCTAGCGTTGTTGTGAGGACTGAATAAGGTGAAGTACACAAAAGTCCTTCGAACGGGGCCTGGCCCATGGTAAGTATGAGAGAAGTATTTGCCCTTATTACTCAGGTGCAACCAAATCACAGACATTTCTCCACTGTTCTGTTAGGCTAAGGAGTATGTGAGTTCCCTCAGTGAATTCCAGCCTCACAGTGAGGAGAGGGGGCTTCTGAGCTGGCCATTTTCTCTTGCCCGTCCTCAGAACTCCTGAGCCTGGCCTGGAGGTCAGCCTGGTGCAGAGACACCACCCCCTCAATCTTCGAGAATCTTTCCACAGAACTGGCCGGGCAGGTGTCTGGAGCCTGCAGTAATGACATCATCTGCCAATTTAATTTTCTAGGAGCGAGTTTGAAAGGATCTGCCAGGGGGAGGTGAAACCAGAGCAACTGACGATAATGAGAGATGTGGCCATTGTAAAATCAGAACGTGTGCCAAGTGAAAAGACAGTTTCAAAGGTCCAGGATTTCCAAGAAGACAAGGAACTCTTCAGATACTGTGTTCTCCCTGAGGTTTGAGAGCCTTCCTGCATTTTCTTTTCCTTTAATCGAATAGCCCACCTGCATGCTTGCCTCTGGAATTGCTGCTTACACTTTCTCTGGCCCCCTTGTCCTGTGGCTGGTGAGCAGTGGTTTTCAACTGGAGGCGGACTTTTGGCGGTGCCTGGAGCCATGTTGGGTTGTCACATGGTGGGGACCGTGTACTACTAGCTTCTCTCGGGGTAGAGGCCGGACATGCTGCTAATGGAGCCCAGGGATCCTACAGTGCACAGAATAGCCCCCTCCCCCAGATAATGAATTATCCAGCCCCCAATGTCAGTAGTGGCCAGATGGAGAAACCCTGCTCTGGAGTTTGGTCATTGTCCTTGGTTGAGAAGGTTAGGAATTCTGCCTTAGAGAGAGACAGAGCCTCTCTCACTCTGGATATGGGCATATCAACAGGAGGGACATGGCAGCTCATCACTGGACATTCATTTATTGTTTCTTTTAGTTTCATGAATCTGGTCAGTAGAGGTTTAAGTTTGTCTTCAGATTTAAACTCGTTTTTAAAAAATTATTATTATTTAAGAGTAATTCATATTTATGAAGATATCCACATAGCACAGAAGGGCATAAAATGAGAAAGGAAGTCTCCCACCCGCCAGCCCCATTCACTGCCGAGCTTTTTGGTGCATTCAACTAGAATTCTTTCATGGCTATGCAGGTGCATCTGTCTACCCTCACCTTTTGTGTTCCGTGGGAACATACTGGTTGTCCCCATGTTTTCTCCACCTATAATAGATCTTAGACGTCTTTCCATATCACTTATATATTACTCTATATCATACTTTTATTATTATTTTTTTAAGATTTTATTTATTTGACAGAGAGAGACACAGCAAGAGAGGGAACACAAGCAGGGGGACTGGGAGAGGGAGAAGCAGGCTTCCCACTGAGCAGGGAGCCCAATATGGGGCTCGATCCCAGGACCCTGGGATCTCGACCTGAGCCGAAGGCAGACGCTTAACGACTGGAGCCACCCAGGTGCCCCAACTCTATATCATACTTTTTAAACTACTGCGTAGCATCCCACTGCATAAATGTATCACAGTTTATGAACCATTTATGTAGAATGGTTTAAAGGACACATTGCATACAGTACATGTTAGAAATCATAACCCCAAGTGCTATTAGAAAATTTGCCTCACATGGGTACCTGGCTGGCTCAGTTGGTAGAACATGCGACTTTTTTTAAAAATTTAAGATTTATGTATTTATTTTAGAGAGAGAGTGCGGGCGCAAGCAGGGGGAGGGGCAGAGGGAGAGGAAGAGAGAAAATCTCAAGCAGACTCCCCAGTGAGCACAGAGCCTGACATGGGGCTGGATCTCTGGATCCTGAAATCATGGCCTGAGCCGAAATGAAGACTTCGGCTGCTTAACCGACTGGGCCACCCAAGTGTCCCGAGCATGTGGCTCTTGATCTCTGGCTTGTGAGTTCAAACCCCAGGTTGGGTGTGGATGTTACTTAAAACTAGAAAAAAAAAAAAGTTAAAAAGTGGGACACCTGGGGTGCCTGGGTGGCTCAGTCATTAGGCATCTGCCTTCGGCTCAGGTGTGGTCCCAGAGTCCTAGGATCGAGCCCTGCATTGGGCTCCCTACTCAGCAGGAAGTCTGCTTCTCCCTCTCCCACTCCCCCTGCTTGTGTTCCCTCTCTCTCTGTCCTCTGTCAAATAAGTAACTAAAATCTTAAAAAAAAAAAAAAAAAGGGACACCTGGGTGGCTCAATTGGTTAAGTGTCAGCCTTCGGGTCAGATCATGATCCCAGGGTCCTGTGATCGAGTCCCCCATCGGGCTCCTTGCTCAGTGGGGAGGGATCCTGCTTCTCCCTCTGCCTACTGCTCTCTCTCTCTCGGTCTTTCTCTGACAAATAAATAAAATCTTTAAAAAAACGTTAAAAAATAATTTAATAAAAGAAAATTTGCCTCATGAAAAAGACTGTACAGATAAGCCAACTCTGATGTTCAGCCCCTCGGGTTGGGGACAAGAGGGGACGTGGCCCCTCTGAACTATCCATTCTTCCCAAACTCAAGTCCTGCTATGGAAATGGAACTTGTGAGCATTGATCAAGGAGGAAAAGCTTGAAGTTAGAGGCAACATGTGTTAGAGTAAGCACGACCAGGACGTCCAGGTTTCCCACCTCTCTAAAGTGTGAATCATGCATGCATCTGCTGGTTCATGAAATGATTTTTAGGAGGAGGGCATGATTTTAGTAGTTGGGTATTTATTTTGATGTGTATTGGAAAAAATAACCAGCACATCCATCCTATGACCTCAGGAATAAATCAGGAAAAGACGTGAGTCAGTTTAGGGAAATTATTGGCTAACTATTTGGGGCAGCTCTGTAAAGTATCATAGAAATGGTAAAATGGCTCTTGAGTATCACTGAGGTTTAGAAAACACTGGTCGGAGGCGCCTGGCTGGTGTAGTTGTGGGAGCATGAGACTCTTGATCTTGAGGTTGTGAATTCGAGCCCCACAGTGGGATTAGAGATTAGTTTAAAAAAAAAGAAAGAAAGAAAATACTGGCCTAAGGGAATCCCAAAAGTTGACACGCCTTATAAAAAAAAGAAGTATGAGTCCTGACTCCTAGGATTTTGGTACCATTTCAAGCGTTTCATTCTCAAGTTGCCAATATTCCTTATACAGGGGATCAAATAGTGAGAAAGCAGTAGAATATGCTTCAGTTTGTGGAGTCAGACAGAATTGGAGATTGAATACCATCTTTTTCATTTAATTGGTTCTTCCAACTTGGGCAATTTATTAGCTTCAGCCTTATTTGTGTGGGGTGTTCTCTTGAAAGGATTATTAATGCATGGAGGCATTACTTTTCAGGGACCGCTGTGAGGTTTAGGTGGGCTGAGGCATAAAGCCCCTGGCAGGTAGTAGGCATACAATGCCTAGTCTTTCCTGCATGTACCCCTCCCTCGGTGGGTTAGGTGCAAGAAGGTAGCACCCCAGCTGCCAGAGCCCGGGTCCTGTGCTCTCATTGCAACTTGGTCTCAAGCCCCTGTACCCATGTCATTATTGAACACGCTTCTTCCACCAGAATATCGACTCCTTGGGGGCAGGGACCTGCTCATCTCATTCCCCAACGTGCCCCCATTTCCTGTCACTCTGTCTGCTTTGGAGGGCCTCAGTGAAGAGCTGGGGAATGCGAGGTGCTCTGATTGTGAAGTGGCCCCAGATACTCTTCTGTTTTCTTCTGGGCTATGCGTGGCCGCTGCATGAGTGTTGGGGCCTCTCGTGGTCCCTCCTTTTTTTCTTAAGTAGGCTCTACGCCCAACGTGGGGCTTGAACTCGCAACCTGAGATCAAGAGTTCCATGCTCTACCGACTGAGCCCGCCAGGTGCCCCTCATGGTCCCTTCTTATGAGGAGTCTCGGTGGGGGAAAGAGAAAGCTGCCTTCTCACCGGGCAGCTGTGGACAGTTCCAGTTGAGAGAAGGGTATTTCTGTCCTTCCCAGGTGATACCTCAGAGAAACACTTGTCTCTCTTGTAGAAAAAGTGGTTAGGGTTCCAACTGGCTCGGAAAAGCCTGTTTAATTCAGAGTGTTGCAGATTTCCTGTTTCAACTTTTTCATTCTTTGTTGGCAATGTTGTGAAATACCAAGTGGTTTCTTAAAAATATATATTTATTTATTTATTTGGAGGGGAGGGGCAGAGGGAGAGAATCTCAGGTAGACTCCCCACTGAGCAAGGAGCCCAACACAGGGCTCGATTCTATGACTCTGAGATCATGACCTGGGCTGGAATCAAGAGTTAGATATTTCACTGACTGAGCCACCCAGGCGCTCCTACCAAGTGTTTAATTCTTGGCATCTTGGCTCTTGTACAGATAATTGTACTTTGTGCCACTTTTGTGCATTGCATTTCTCGTGAAACGTTTTTTCCTCTTTTCTCTTAGATTCTGAAATATGTGGAGTGCTTCACTGGACCCAATATTATGGCCGTGCATACAATGCTGATAAACAAACCTCCAGATGCTGGTAAAGGGCTCTTATTTGTTATGGAGAAGCCAAAAAAAAAAAAAAAGAGAAAAAGGGGAAATATTTTAAGGTGTTCTAACTATACCTGTGTGTATAATTGTTAAACTTTGATAAATAAATATATAGGTCTTCTTATTTAAGTCTTAAGATAGCATACATCATAACAATAATTAAGTACAATAGTGATTTCAGATGTTAATTGTAGGGTTATTGTTGGATTTTCAGACGATTGGCTTGCTACTCAAAAGTTTGGTTTAATAAACATGACTGTTCATATACCATAGGCTCCTATGATTACAATCATCACCTCTAAGCTTTGTTAACCATTCTCACCTATGATAGTGTGAATTTGGCCTTCCTGATTGAAGACATTATTATTACTAACAAAATTAAAACTATTCTTATAAATCACATACTACAGTTGCTCTTAAAATGTCTTGTGCTTGCTAAAATGTAGCTCCTAAGATCTCACTCCCAGAGAAACTGGTTTGGAAGCTAGAACCCAGGAATCTCTATTTAAAAAAAAATTTTTTTAAAGTAGGCTACATGCCCAGCATGGAGCCCAAAGCGGGGCTTGACCTCATGAAACTGAGCTCAAGACCTGAGCTGAAATCAAGAGTCAGATGCTTAACTGACTGAGCCACCCAGGTGCCCCCAGGAATCTCCATTTTTTAAAAGATTTTATTTATTTATTTGACAGAGAGAGACACAGCGAGAGAGGGAACACAAGTAGGGAGAGTGGGAGAGGTAGAAGCAGGCCTCCTGAGGAGCAGGGAGCCCGATGCAGGGCTTGATCTCAGGACCCTGGGATCATGACCTGAGCCGAAGGCAGACGCTCAACAACTGAGCCACCCAGGCGCCCCAGGAATCTGCATTTTTTAAGCTAGCCCCAGCTCTTGGGCCATGCTGAGAAATTCTATTCTACCAGGAGTAATAAATTGGTCCTTCAAGATTCTTTATCCTTTTCCACTTTCTCTGGAGAAAAAGAGACCAGGAGAGCTTTATGTGACTGGCCTATAGCGTAGCACCACGAAATCTCTCCCACCCTGGATGTCTTGCTTAGAGAGATCGGGGTTGGGAGTTGGGGAACACCAAGTTCAGAGAGCAAAACAGGGAACCACGTAAATGTGGTTTTGTGACCTCTGATTCTACACAATGACTGTACACCAAGTGCTTCTAGTTCCACAAGGAACTTCTTGGCAGCTTTTTATTAATTTAGTTAATTGATAGTGTTTGTATCAGCCACTTAGAAGGCTAACAGGGAACCTCAAATTTGTTTACTCTCTTCAATTAATCAAACTTTGTTTTGAATACTACGCTCTGTGCTCAAACCAGAGTTACAAAGGAATAAAGCATAATAGAGAGCATGACATGTTATCAGTTGCTAGAGAATGGTGTGAGTCCTCGGCTACCAGAAACCCAGAAAAAAAGTGTAGGATCTGGAGTCACCCTGTGGATTTGATATTCCAGTGTGTTGCTTCTCTCTGTGTGCTCATTTTCTATAGTGTTGTTTCCGTCGTCTGGGTTTTGTAGGGATAGTCATTGTTCTGGTTTTGCAGGCAGAGGAGACAAATTCTGAGGTTCAGGTGTGTTTAACAGCAGGTTCTGTTTCAGGCAAGAAGACATCCCGCCATCCCTTGCACCAGGATCTGCACTATTTCCCCTTCAGGCCCAGCAATAACATAGTTTGTGCTTGGACAGCCATGGAGCACATCGACGAGAACAATGGCTGCCTGTGTGTGCTCCCAGGCACACACAAAGGCCACTTGAAGCCACACAGTTATCCTAAGTGGGAGGTATGTCTGCATACAGGATAAATCTTTCTTCCTTTCTTTCTTCCTTTCTTTCTTCCTTTCTTCCTTTCTTCCTTCCTTCCTTCCTTCCTTCCTTCCTTCCTTCCTTCCTTTCTTTCTTTCTTTCTTTCTTTCTTTCTTTCTTTCTTTCTTTCTTTCTTTCTTTCTTTCTTTCCTTTCCTTCCTTCCTTTCTTCCTTCCTTCCTTCCTTCCTTCCTTCCTTCCTTCCTTCCTTCCTTCCTTTCTTCCTTCCTTCCTTCCTTTCTTCCTTTCTTTCTTCCTTCCTTTCTTTCTTTCTTTAAGATTTTATTTATTTATTTATTTATTTGAGTCAGAGACACACAGAGAGAGAGAGGGAGATAAAGGGAGAGAGCTTGCGATATTTGCACATGCAAGAGGTGGCAGGGGCAGAGAGAGGCAGAGGGGGAGGAAGAGGGACATGCAGACTCTGCTGAGCACTAGCCCCATATGCAGCTTGATCTTATGACCCCGAGATCATATCCCAAGCCCAAAATCCAGAGTCGGACACCTGACTCCCTGAGCCACCCAGGAGCCCCTAGAGGATATATCTCAACCAGAAGATTTATTGTTTTGATTTCCTATCAGTATCCATAAAGAACTTTAACAATGAGATGGCATTTCCTTTCTTAGCAAAACATTGTTTTAGGTTTTGGAATTAGGATCAGAGAAAATTCAAGGATGTCAGGTAAGATAATCATTTTTCTTTCAACAAGTTTTGGAAAGCTGACCAGTGTGGGAAACTCTAGCAGGGGCTGTATAGGATCTGAGATTATCGAGCCTCATGGCAGAGGTCAGACATAAACACTCGCAACACCAGATGCATGTGTCAAATGCCAAGGAATTTTTATGCACTGATCGCTGGCTCTTAGGATAAAGAAGAGGGAGGAATCATCTCTTTCCTGCTAGAGAGACCAACGAAGGCTCTGGGGAAGGTTGAGTAGTATTCCATTGCATGCCCACTGAATGGTTTATTGACTGAACTATTGGTGTTAGAAAACTATTAAATGGTTTTGAGCCCATGGATGGTGAGCTCAATTGGCTCTTCAGGAATGATAGTCTTGAGGTCTAGAGCAGGATGTACTGGAGGTGAGGAGTCCTGAGGCAGAGAAACCAGAGAGGAGATTATGAGTGTTTTAGGTATCAGATAATAAGGTCTGCAAACCCCATAATGATGGTCAGAATGAGAAGAGCACGTGTTGTTAAGGCAGGAAGAATGAATGTGTTTGTAGGAAGTAAAGAATATGGCTTTCAGGACTTCTGCCTCAGTTAGTTAGAATTCTTGCACTGAGGATTAGTGCCAAGTGAAAATCTTTGAGTCTGGATTTGGATATAAAATCTGAAACGGTAAGATTCGTAAACTGAGTTGAGGTTTAGGGAAAAGTTTGGTGCAGGCAACAGAAGCGGGCTATGGCTGACGTAAGCCAAAGGGAGTGTCTTGGAGGGACGCAGGCACGTGCTGAGTCCATGGAAAGACTGGCTGGCTCTGGGGAGAGGGAAAGTGGAGTCACCGTTCAGTGGGAACAGTCAGGTTGGGACACCTGGTGGGGACAGTTGAATCTTGACCATGACCAGGGTCTTTGATCAATCCTCCATTTAGATTCAAAGTGAGGACAACAGTGGGAGATCTGATTGACTAAGCTTAGGTCACAAATCCACCGTGGCCAGGAGAGAAGGGTACTGGATCAAAGTCCCAACACAGTCCAGCACGAAAGCAGTCCTTCCCCCAGAAGAATGTGGGAGAGCCTTAGGAAGGAGAATGGGATACCGTGCTCCCCCGTCCATAACCATTACTGAAGCAATAACTAACTTTGGAAGTAGTTATAAAAAAACACACTGTTTTAATTTACTATTCTTCTTTCTTTACTCTGGATGTGACATGAGTGCTCTCTGAGCTGAGGAAACTTGAGCATTTTCTCTCTGTTGGCTTGGAAGAACAGTTTGCTTCTCAGAGGAACTCCTGAGTAAAAGAAGAATTATTTAGGCAAAGTTCCAGGTGAAGAGAATATCATGCTGGGAAAGAGTGGTTACAGATTCAGGCTGGAATGGGGATCTCCCGTGTTAACCGCAAAATGCAAAGATGGTCTAGATCTTCATTTGTAACTCAGTAATGAAGGCTAAGTGGAAATGTCAGATTCTTCATTTGGTCCCCCAAATCCATGATTTTTACAACCAGATAGCTGAGAAGTTTTTGTATATACTACAGCTTAAGAATCTATTTATCTCTTTCTCTTGCCAGAACTTAGGAAACCTTTGCTTTTCCTAATGAGTCATTGATAAAATTCTGAATCATTGGGTTCCTCAAATACAGACTTTGGTTTTCTTATGTGTTCTAGGGGGGAGTTAACCTAATGTTCTATGGGATCCAAGACTATGATGAAAACTGCCCCCGAGTGCACCTTGTGATGGAGAAGGGAGACACTGTTTTCTTTCATCCTTTGCTCATCCATGGATCTGGTTGGAACAAAACTCAAGGATACCGGAAGGTATGCACTCACATCACTGTACATTCCAAAGATGAATAAGTTAGAAACAAAATTGTCAAGATATGTGAAACTTGGGCGCCTGGGTGGCTCAGTTGGTTGAGCGACTGCCTTCGGCTCAGGTCATGATCCTGGAGTCCCGGGATCGAGTCCCGCATCGGGCTCCCTGCTCGGCGGGGCGTCTGCTTCTCCCTCTGACCCTCCCCCCTCTCATGTGCTTGCTCTCTCTCATTCTCTCTCTCTCAAATAAATAAATAAAATCTTAAAAAAAAAAAAAGATATGTGAAACTTTATGAGATTTGGACATTGAACTAAACTGGCCTTTACTGTGGTTTATATTTACCAGGAAATCTATTTGCTACCTCATGCTTTTTTGCTCTTATCAGTAAGAAGCCAGGTGACCTCAGGATCCCAATCCTACTGATACTGATTTATGAACATTCATAGAATTGCTTCAGAGAAAGAACATACTTGAGAGCCCACAGCCTGTGCTTTTGGACACAGAAACAATGGCTGACATACTAAAATCATAAAATTTGGAATGTACATAGCTTATAGTAACCACATAAGAGGAAAGTTTATAATAGCTTTGTTATTGGGAAAACCATTATTGATTCTAAACAAAGGTTCTGAATTGGCTGCCCAGACCTCAGATTTCACAGGCAGCCATATTTTTCACCTCTTAGTCCCAGAATTTGTTTTTAGCCCTAGAATGTTTTAAAAACCTAATGACTTCATTGTTTACATTAAAAAAATTGACATTTCTCATAGTCCCAGATTTTTTGCTTCTCAAAAATTCAGCAGATCTGACAGTACTGTGGACTCACATTTCCCCATATAACATGGCTCTTGATACTAAATATTGGGGGCTTCTTTGGGGCTGAGTGAAGCCTTCTAGTTTGTCACACCAACCCCCGTTGTCTCCCTGAAGTCAAGAGTTAGCTACCAGGTTTCACCTTCTATTCATTCATATTTCTATCAGGTCGACAGGGCCGGGATGAGAGAGAGGCAAGAAGGCACTCTCTTCTGGGGCAAAATTTAACAGGGGTGGGGGGAAGGTGCCAAAAAAAAAACCCCTCAGCAATCAAGTTAAATGATATTTTAGGGCAGTATTTAGAAAATCAAAATGCAAAAAATATCCATGATGAACACAATGCCAACATTTTAAATAAAGACTAGATCAGACTCTCGACCATCATGACCCTCGGAACTGTTCAAGCAGAGGGTACAGCCCCAGTGACACAAATAATATGAGTGTTCCTGAGTTTCACCAATTTGGGCCTTTAATCATGGATCCTTAGCCCCAAAATTCAACTTGAAATGAAAAATGGAAATGTATGTATATGTGTATGTATAAAAACAGGAAGCTGAGACCAAAGATCTGAAAGTTGTATGAGTCAGAAAATTATATTACTTGCTATATGATCAGGATCATAAACTGAGATAGGATCACTGCATATTGAAAGAGTCCATGTTAAAAAGTTGAGAAAGAGTATAAAATGATTACTATATGAAAATAAAAGTTACAGAATAAAAAATCTAAGTAATCTGAGATTTAACATACTGACTTTGCAATTTTTCAGTAGTTTTTCAACTACTTTAATGTTTGCGAAAATATGAACCCTTAAAAAAATACAAAACCCGTTTATATGGGTGTGCACTTTCCCCCTTTGGCCTCAGGTGTCACTCCTCCTTGGCATGGTGTGGGGGCTTCTGTGGGAAATGGAGTTTGTGACTCTACCGCCTAGAAATTTGATGTTCTGGGCAAAGCAGGCAGTCCTTCCAGTAGACATGGTCACCTCAAGAGAACTAACTTGCAACTAGGAAAGTGGGGTTTAAGTTTAGATCAGCTTATAACTTTTTTAAGAATGGGGAGAAACAAGTAACCTCCATCTTACCTTCAGAAGGAAACAAGATGGGGATTGTATGTGAATGCTATTGGACTTCACATGTCTGTTTGATTTGAGAGGGGTGGGTGTGTATATTATTTTCTCTTGCAACGTATTTTTGTGGGTTTTTTTTTTTTGCATGATCTGTAGCCATTGAAATAACAACCCACCACAAACTCAACTGAGTAAGTAACTTCTCTACGAAGATGATGAAGAACCCTGGAACACATTCCTGTTTAGGACTTGAGGACATCCACACACTAGACAAATCACATGTTAAAAAGTTAAAGTCCTCTTACTCATGTCATTATGTTCCCTGCCCATTTTGAAAACAAGTATCACGGGGAGCTAAAAACCTCTTGTAATTTCTCAGTTAGACTTTAACTGTCCCTGGGGGGTGGGGGTGGGGGTTACTGAACCCTGAAGAGACTAATACAGGACACCATGGAACATTCTAGAAATCAAACACTGAGTGAAATTGCTGACTTTCTAAAAGAAGTCTCCCTATTTGGTTGCTGGTGTTAATGGAATGGTTTTTTTCCTAATTTTAATCCTGTCACACTGCACAGGCAATTTCCTGCCATTTCGCCAGTTCGGACTGCCACTACATCGATGTCAAAGGCACCAGTCAAGAAACCTTTGAGAGGGAGGTTATGGAGGTGGCAAACAGATTACATGGAATTCCAAAAGACGCCACGCTGAGGGTACGTTTCTCTGAATGATAGGTTAAGACTTTTTTTTTTTCTTCTTTCCTTCAGCTGCTTAACTCTCATACCTGATGTACTTTGGAAGTATAACATGCTTTGTTTAGAGCGCCTTGCAGAAGCTTTGCTGAGACCCACTAAGAATGACAGTAGGATTTCAGCTTGTACTTGCTTCCCAGGCGGGGGCACCTGAGCACCCCAGGCTTCTTTATGTCTTTGGCCGCCCTGTGGTATGCAGGCTATCCTGGGACAGACAGGTGGAAACAGAAAACAGGTCTGGAAGAGAGCAAGTAAAGCACAAAGGCTACCTTCTGAATGCACAGAAGGGAAGGTAATGGTTTGGGCTCTCACCTACAGACCTCCTTTATGTGTATAGAGCAGAGTATTTACATATATGCAAATCCAATAAGACTCCCAGAAAGCAGTTCTTAAGCAGATTTTTGCTTGGGTCAGTTCACATCTGGAGTGTCATGGAGCAGACTTCAGAAACCACTGATGCTTATCAATAGGGGGCATGAGACATTATTTCATATCCCTTTCTACTTAATACACATCACTTGTAAATTCTTTATAACTAGTGGACATTCAACGCTGATGATGATTAGCAGACAAACTATAGTCAAGGCAAATAAACATATTTACTTTGTAAATGAAGTCCGTTTTAGCCTCTGAACCGAGAAGCTGATCCTATGTTTTAATTTGCATTAATCATAAATGCATGCGTTTCCTATGGGGGTGACAGGACCCCCAAAGAGACCGAGTGTCATGATAACTCTGGGCCTTCCGGTCCTGGGAAGAGTACCATACACCAACACTAAGCTACCGTGCCATTGGGAGTCATCTTCTGAAACTCCTTCCCAGCTTAAGAACCTCACTTCTCCCTTGGCCCCTTCTCCCTTTCGAACCTATGAATCTATCCCATGTCTGAAAAGGCTCTCATTTCACATTTGCAGATGGCAGAAAGTCTTGTCCTTCTTTTTTGATCCAGTACTTAAAATGCTTTATGAAGGCACCGTATTTTGTCAAGTGGGGCTTCCGTGCAACACTCTGATTTTTAAAGCATGCATACATTATGTTTGAGGTTTGTCAGGTTGTGATAAAGGAATTGCCTCCTGTATTTATTTCATTTTATTTTTAAAAAGATTTTAAATCTTTTAAAAGTGTCGGACTTTGGCTCAGGTCATGATCCCGGGGTCCTGGGATCGAGCCTGGCATCCGGCTCAAATGGGAAGTGGGAAGCCTGCTTCTCCCTCTCCCACTCCCCCTGCTTGTGTTCCTTCTCTCGCTATGTGTCTCTCTCTCTCAGATAAATAAAAGATTTTATTTATTCATCTAGAGAGAGAGAGAGCACACGGGGGTGGGGAGGAGGAGGGGCAGCAGAGGGAGAGGGACAAGCAGACTTCCTGCTGAATGGGGAGCCTGACAGGGGGCTCAATCCTAGGACCCTGAGATCATGACCTGAGCCAAAGTCCGATACTTAACGGACTGAGCCACCCAGGTGCCCGTCCTGTATTTATTTTATAATGTTAGTCTCCCAGATATAGTTTCTCAGCTTTACTTAGAATAATGATATTAACTTCTGCAATAAAGTTCTTTGTGAGGTACAAGAGCACTTTCATAGCCCTATTCTTACTTTCTTCACCAAAACCCAGTGGAAGAATCATTCTGGGTTTTTTTTTTTTTAAGATCTATATATTTATTTGAGAGAGAGAGTGCACACAAGCCAGGGGAGAGGAGAGAGTGAGGGAGGGAATCTCCAGCAGACTCCCGACTAAGCGAGGGGCCAGACATGGGGCTGGATCCCACCACCCTAAGATCATGACCTGAGTCGGACACTTATCTCACTGAGCCACCCAGGTTCCCCTCACTTCACGCTGTTAAGGAGAAAGTGAAAAGTCCAAAGGTTGGCCAAAGTGACGTAAGTGACAGCTACATTTCGGAATGAGGTCGAATTTTGAAACCTGTTTTTTCCACCTGACCCTGCTGTCTGCTCAAAAATAAACAAGAAACAAAAAAGCCTGAATTGTTTTGTTAAGAACAAAGGAAAAAAAAACAAATGAACCCATAACTCATGACATCATTTTCACTTAGGAGCAGATCACTCAAAATGGGGCAGCGTCTAAAGGAAAGCAGGACAAGTGGGGAGTGTGGGCTGTTGTGACCAAACACCGTGCTCAGCCGGTGAAGATACCTGTGGTCAACAGCAGTGCCAAATAACACAGGCTGACCTCCTGGGGACTTGCTCTCTTAGTTTGTTTGACACTATTCTAGATGTGGGCAAGTACATTATTTGGAGTCCTGGAATATGGTTTATTTACTAATTGACAGGACTCCTGTGCAGACTTTTTCCATTTAACTGTTGGTAGATGCTAGAAATCTACTTTGTCTTATGCTGAACATCAGATTCCCAGTGTTCCATCAACTCACTGTGTTTGGCTTTATTTCCAGGATTTGTATATATTTCGAGGGCGGCTGGTGAAAGGAAAGAGGATCAACCTGTGAGGTGGCCCTCTGCTGGAGCTCTTTGAGAGAAAACCACAAGGAATCAAGGTGCCTAAGGAAAATGTTTTCTTAACAAGCTGCCCTAATCTTTTCTATCACTTGTTATCCAAATCACTGCGCGCAAAGACCGGGTACTTCTTGGCACGTGGTTAGTTCTGCGTGCAGAGCTGTTGCTTTCATGGATGAATACATGTAACAGTGGCTGATTACTGTTTTCAGGAGAACTAACTCAGGGTTGCACCTAATAAAAGTGATTGATGTCTCATTTAAGTGTGTTCAATCAGTTTCTTTCATTCAATTAGCTCTTTGCCCAAGCAGAAAGGAATCCTTTGTTTTTGTTTTTTTTAAAGATTTTATTTATTTGAGAGAAAGAGAGAACACGAAAGACAGAGACAGAGCACGAGCAGGGGGGAAGAGTAGAGGGAGAAGCAGATACCCCACTGAGCAGGGAGCCCAATGTGGGACTGGATTCTAGGACCCTGAGATCATGACCTGAGCTGAAGGCAGACGCTTAACCGCCTGAGCCACCCAGGATTCAAAGGAATCCTTTGAAACTCAGGGTACGGGGACTTTTGCATCCCTCTTCCGGAAAACCCACCACCCACTGACTTCATGGCATGAGAGATTTCTCAGATCTAGAACACTAACACAGGCATGTGTAATGAAGGGCATTGTGGAGTAAAAGTAAGGGCGGATGCTCATGCTCTGACACAGGATTCCTTGCATGACTTCTCCAACCCAAGCAGCCGCCTTAAAAAAATAGACCGAGTCTTTGCAAGTCATTTTTCTCTGTTCCTGAAGAAAGAAGACAAAGGTGGCTTCATCTGCTATTTTTTATTGAGTAAGGCAGGTGAAAACCCTCAGCATTTAGGAATAAAACCTAAACTCTTTCAAACTAAAGGGAATTTTTAAGATAGTTTGGATTTCTAATGGGCACAAACTGGGGGAATTTATTTTATTTTAAAGATTTTGTTTACTTATTTGAGAGAGACATAGACACACACACACACACACAAACACCCATATGCATGAGCAGCGGGGAGGGGCAGAGGGGAGAGGCAGATAGCTCTCTGAGCCGGGAGCCCTACAAGGGGCTCAATCCCAGGACACTGTGATCCTGACGTGAGCCTAAGTCAGAGGCTTAATCCACTGAGCCACCCAGGTGCCCCATGGGGGAATTTATTTTATTCAGTGCTGTATTTCTACACCAGCTGGGGGCAGGAAAGAGACATAGTCCTGATTTTTTAAAAATATAATTTGGTAAGAAATTAACATAAAGTCCCTTTCTTGTCAATCTGCTAAGCACAAGTTTTCCTAAATCGAGATTCACTGTTTTTGTCAGTTTCTTTGTGAGGACACCCTATTTAAGGTCAGGTCCAACTGGAAACTGGAGAAGGCAAGACTATCCCCGACAGGGTTTAAGGAACCTGGATTACAGAATAACTGGGCATAAAATGTACATAAGGAATGCCTGTGTAAACAGCATGTATGGAACACTGTCCCACCAAAAAACCTTTGGAAACTAATTTCAAATGTAAAAGAAATTTGAAAAATAAGTCAAGCAGAGGAAGACAATACTCATATGGTTTCACTCATGTGGAACATAAGGAATAGCGTGGAGGACCACAGGGGAAGGGAGGGAAAACTGGGAAGAAATCAGAGAGGGACACAAACCATGAGGGACTCTGGACTCCGGGAACCAAACTGAGGGTTACAGAAGGGTGGGGGTTGGGGGACGGGGTAACCAGGTGATAGGTATTAAGGATGGCACGTGTTGTGATGAGCACTGGGTGTTATCTGCAGCTAACGAATCACTGAACACTACATCAAAAACTAATGATGTACTATACGTTGGCTAACTGAACATAATAAAAAAAAAACAGAGAAAAAAAAATAAACTCCAATAGGAAAACCAGACAGCACAATTTGTTATTTCCCTTATGCAGTTTTGAGTGCAAGCCAGCTAGTCAATCAGGAAACAATTCATTTCCCATTTTATCTGTGTCCCTTTTGTCCATTCATTCATTTTACAAATATCAAAGCAGCCATTCCCTGTGATAGGACTAGATGTGGAAGAGAGACAACACCGGGATGAGTTAGGATGGCTCGTTTTGTCCATGTGGACCCATCTGGGAAAGCTGGGAGTGAAGGTCAGCTGCAAAATGAAGAGGTGGCATGGGACTACATGGCATTTTGGCAGAATGAGGAACAGCGTGGTTTCACAGTGGGTATAAAGGGTATTTACCCTGGGAGAGTGTTTATTTGCCCAGAGACTAACCTCTAAGGACTATAGGAGGTACTCAAAGTGCAGACCAAAGCGAATAGAAAGGATTCCCTTCTATGGTGATGGGCGCTGACAGCTTAGGATAAATAGACCTTTGCTCCTGGTATCTGCTGGGAGGTCCCCCTTTGTAAGCCACAGACTGAGCCACGTTGCAAAACTTCTAATTGAATCAGCTTCTGATTGAATGAACAATTACTGTCAACAACACGGTCACATTTCCCAAGGCCATTTCTAGTAATAACGCTCCATGGTTCACACCAACTCCACCTGGGCAGTCTTTCCTTATTAACCCAAGGAAGCCCTGCAACTCAGCTCCTGTACACCCCATGTTAATACTCTGCCTTCCCAAACAGCAATGGTAGGCCCCTTGACAACCCTGTCTCTTCCTCCTCCCACCTCCCCGCCACCCCTGCCACTCACACTATGCCCACGCACGAGACACTTGCTACTTTATGGCTTGTTCAATGTGAACACCAAACTTCTCACTTTTGTAGCTGTCCCTCCTACATAAGAGAGCATCCTCCTGGACACTGAGACACTTAACCCGCAAGCCTCGGCACCTATTTCGGGTCCCAGATATGTTTTTTTCTGAGTGTTCCAACCACATCTAATTCCACTGCTCTCTTTATCAAACCTCTTCCATATAGGCTGGGGGGCTGGAAAAGCTGGTGACTATGAGGGACGCCTGGGTGGCTCAGTTGGTTAAGCAACTGCCTTCAGCTCAGGTCATGATCCTGGAGTCCCGGGATCGAGTCCCACATTGGGTTCCCTGCTCGGCAGGAAGTCTGCTTCTCCCTCTGACCCTCCCCCCTCTCATGCTCTCTCTCTCTCATTCTCTCTCAAATAAATAAAAATATTTTTTTAAAAAAAGCTGGTGACTGTGACTGAGAAGTTGGCTCACAACTCAGAAGCTCTAGAAAATGTTTGTGCTGAGTTCAACGTTTTTTTATTTTTAGTTTGATATTCCTTATTTTTTTAAGATTTATTTTTTTTAAAGTAATCTCTATACCCAATGTGGGGCTTGAACTCACGACCCTGAGATCAAGAGTCTGATGCTCTACAGACTGAGCCAGGCACCCCTAGTTGTTTTTTTTTTTTTTGAGGCGGGGGAGAGAGAGAGAGAGAGGGGAGGGCTGCCCACCTCCCCCTTCGCAAAAGCAGGGGAGAGGAGCAGAGGGAGACAGAAGCAGACTCCCTGCTGAGCAGGGAGCCAGATGGGGGGGCTGGATCCCAGGACCCCAAAGTCATGACCTGAGCTGAGGGCAGACCCTCAACTGACGGAGCCACCCAGGCAACCCTGGAGACCTTGCTTTCAATTCTTTGGGGTATATACCCAGAAATGGGGTTGTTGGATCGTATGGTATTTCTAGTTTTAATTTTTTGAGGAACCTCCATACTGTTTTCAGGAGCGGCTGTACCAGTTTGCATTCTCACCAACAGTGTACGAAGGTTCTAATTTCTCTACATCCTCACCAACATTTGTTATTTTGTTTTTGTGGTTTGTTTGTTTTTGGCAGTACCTATCCTCATGGGTGTGAGGTGGTGTGTGTTCGATATTTTTAACCAAAGTAAAATTCTTAGCTCATACTTCAAAGGACAACTGAATGTTAACTATGACTTCACAAGGACTCAGTGACAAACCCATTTTGAGGACAGCGAGATTGAAGCTAGAGGGTGAGACAAGTAAATCAACACCTTAAGAAGGAGGTGATGACACGTTACAAAGCTGTTTTCTGGGTTTAGTGCTCATAAGGCACCATGCTAATAAAGCGGGCAGGAATTTTGGTTGACTCTAAGGAGGAATGCTTTGCAAATGAAAAACTGGTGCGAGGATTCCGCTGTCACCCGCCTGAACACTGATGGTCCTCTTGGATGCTTTGGGGGAAGGGGTTTCACAGGAAGGTGGAGGGCTTCGGGATTCTAGCTCTGCCACTTCATAATTAAACGGTTTATCCAACAACAAGATCTAACAATTGTAAATATCTATGCCCCTAACATGGGAGCAGCCAATTATATAAGCCAATTAATAACAAAATCAAAGAAACACATCGACAACAGTATAATAATAGTAGGGGACTTTAACACACCCCCCTCACTGCACTGGACAGATCATCTAAGCAGAAGATCTACAAGGATATAAGGCCATCCACTGGACCAGATGGACTTCAGATATATACAGAACATTCCATCCTAAAGCAACAGAATACATATCCTTCTTTTTTCCCCCTAAGATTTCATTTATTTATTTGACAGAGAGAGACACAGCGAGAGAAGGAACACAAGCAGGGGGAGTGAGAGAGGGAGAAGCAAGTTTTCTGCATAGGAAGGAGCCCGACGTCGGGCTCGATCCCAGGACCCTGGGATCATGACCTGAGCCGAATGCAGCCGCTTAACCTACTGAGCCACCCAGGCGACCCTGGATTTCTCACTCTTGACTGTGGTCACAAAGTATGGAGCCCATGAGCCTTGTTCATGACACACACACTGTATTAGTGTGCTTGGGCTGCCATCACGAATACCCCAGCTGAGCAGCTTAGTAACAGCCTTCTAGTTCTGGAGATCGAGGTGCAGGTAGGGCTGTTTCTTCCGAGGCCTCTCTCCTTGGCTTCTAGCTGGCGTCTTCCCTCTGACCTCACATGGTCTTCCCTCCGTGCGTCTGTGTCCTGACTTCTTCTTACAAAGACACTAGTCACACTGGATTAGGGCCCATCCCAATAACCTTATTTAACCCTCATTGCCTCTTTAATGGCCCTATCTCCAAATACAGTCACATTCTGAGCTACTGGGGGTTAGGAATTTTGGGAAACAACTTAGCACATAACACGCACCTTGAAGCTTTCAAGCAGCCGATGATGCTTCAGGAGTTTCAATCTTGCTTCTGTTCTCTTTGGTAACCCACTTCCAAACACGATTATAGTTTTAATATATACCTTTATTTTTCCAGCATCCAGATTCCTTTATTTCTTGGTAGCACTGGTATTTCTTGGTATAATTTACACCTCTTATAGCTTAGACAGAGCCAATCTTCGTTAGTAGCCTGAGATAATTTTAAAAGTTATGGCAAGGATGTCTGGAGATATTTGTTAGCAAAATGAAGGACTAGGGACTGACCAATAGGATAGAAATACTTTTGTCTCCCTATGTTACTGATTTTTGTGTCTTATTTCCAGAGCAAAATGACTCAACGTGGCCTTTATGAGAATAAATGTGGTTAGCAGTGTCTTCAACTCCCAGAGTACATTTTTTTTTTTTTTTAAAGATTTTATTTATTTGACAGAGACACAGCGAAAGAGGGAACACAAGCAGAGGGACTGGGAGAGGGAGAAGCAATCTTCCTGCAGAGCAGGGAGCCTGATGCGGGGCTCGATCCCAGGACCCTGGGATCATGACCTGAGCTGAAGGCAGACGCTTAACGACTGAGCCACCCAGGCGCCCCTCCCAGAGTACATTTTACTATGCATTTATTAGTACGTTATTATTATGGAGTTTAGCATCTTTTTATATGCATTTTGTTCCTTGGACAAGCAGAACAGCAGTGCAAAGATGATGAGCTTGGAGATCAAACAAACCTGCCTTTAATTCCTGGCTCTGATGCTAAGGAGCTGTGTGACCTTGGGTGAATTACTTAACCTCTCTGGGTCTTACAGTGTTCATTTGAAAACCGGGAGTGATAAGGCCTGTCTTCTGAAGTAAAGGCACCCAGCTTGTGAGTGGGATATCAAAAGAGATCATATAGTACAGCAGGAACTAAAGTAAGTGCTAAATAAGTAACGCATATTAGTGTGAAGTAGGGAGGAAGAATAGATGTTGCTCCACTTTATGGTAATACGCTCTCTGAAAAGGAATTTAGTTGTTTTGGGCAAAAGATGATATTGGCAAATCCAGGAGTTCTGATCCCCAGTCCAGGCATTTTCTATCACATCATACTCAGAATACTTGCTGATGCTTTTTTTTTTTTAAGATTTTATTTATTTATTTGTCAGGAAGACAGAGAGAGCAAGCACAAGCAGGGGGAGTGGCAGGCAGAGGGAAAGCAGGCTCCCTGCTGAGCAAGAAGCCCGATGCAGGACTCGATCCCAAGACCCTGGGATCATGACCTGAGCCAGACGCTTAACTGACTCAGCCATGCAGGCGCCCCTTTGCGGATGCTCTTTACTCACAATTCCAAAGAAAACCGTGAGCTCTGTTTTATTTTCCTTGGTGAATCTTGGAGGATATGCAGTGGGAAATGTCTACCTTAGCCCCAATTCCTTAAACATCGGGGCTGGAGGCAGAAGCGGATGTCCCAACTCTTAAGTGGGGAATGCAGTCCCAGGAGACCAGAAAGAGCGACAGGGACGTGAGGCAGGAAAGGGGAGGGAGTGCACAGCAAGTGGCCTGTGTGTCACAACAAACAGCCTGCTCCTTAGTCCTAGGGCATTTACACAGGGGGCCGGCTGGAGTCACTGCTGTAGGAGGAAGAGTGAGTGAGTCGCTGAGCAGTTCAACTGCTGAGTCTTTCTCTTCTCCCAGGGCATGGGCGCCCTGCCCTTTTGGGTTGTGTTTCTGGCCCTCCAGGCATTTGCTAGGGAAGTTAGCCTCTGAGGTTCCTGTGTAGTCAGTTGGCACCATGTATGGGGTGCCTTGGCAGTTGATTATGTTTGAATAATATCAATTTCTCCTTTAACAAAGCAGCAGCTAACACCTGTATTATGCCTTACTGGGCACTCAGCACTGCTGTAAGCCCTGAACTTGTATTGGTGCTTAAAAAAACCCAAGATTTATTATTTAGTTATGAGAGAGAGAGAGCATGGAGGGAGGGGCAGAGGGAGAGAGGAAAAAGAATCTTTTATTTATTTATTTATTTATTTTTAAAGATTTTGTTTATTTATTTGACAGAGAGAGACACAGTGAGAGAGGGAACACAAGCAGGAGGAGTGGGAGAGGGAGAAGCAGGCTTCCTGCTGAGTAGGGAGCCCGATTCAGGGCTCCATCCCAGGACCCTGGGATCATGACCTGAGCCGAAGGCAGGCACTTAATGACTGAGCCACCCAGGCGCCCCAGAAAGAGAATCTTTTAAACAGGCTCCACGCCCAGTGCAGAGCCTGACGCTGGGCTTGATCTCACGACCTTGAGATCATGACCTGAGCTAAAATCAACAGTTGGGCACTTAGCTGACTGAGCCATCCAAGTTTCCTGTACTGATGCTTTTAATTCTTGCAACAACTCTACAGTCTAAACACAATCACTATCCCCATTTTACAAATGAGACAACTCAGGCACAGAAAGGTTAAGTAACATTCCTAAGGTCACACAGCTAGCAAGTGGTGGGGCCAGGATTTGAACCCCAGCAATTGGACTGCAAAGTCTTTGCCAGTTTGTCATGGAATAACGCATTAAAAGATCATTTATAAGTTTTTAGCGAATGATTTTATCTCATATAATATTAAGAACTTTAAATTTTTCCAAAATTTCAGCTATACTACAATTCAACTTATATTTCTTGAAATGTAACAGTGGCAGACAGTAAGAGTAATCTTTAATATAGATATTGATCATGCTTACGGTAGTCAGTATTGTAAAGGGATTCTATTGTATGCACAGAAACGGTGTCCAGTAATCCACTGATAAATCGTGGGCAAATGAATAGTTTATAGAATCAGAATATACAGGACATAATAGAGAGGGTCTTAAGGATCATGTAGTCCAATCCCCTGATTTCTTTCTTTCTTTCTTTTTCTTTCTTTCTTTTTCATTCATTCAATTATCAACAGTGTGCACAGGCATACACTGTGTGTGAATCACATAAAGATGATTAGGACGTGCTTTCTGACTTCAAAGAACTCACCTCTGGTCTATGAGAGCCCTGAGCTCAAAGGGTGGGGGTGGGGGATGGGTTGTCTCTGGGCCGATACATGTGTCTGCAATTTACTGATTGTTAACCAAGAAAGGAGAATTAAAAACCCCTAACAGTACTTTACCTTAAAACATCTATAATTGTTTAATTTCTATAAAGAGAATGTATTCATATATTACAGTAATTAAAAATTAATTTTTAAAAGTTCATGCAAATGACTCTTGGTATGTAAAACCACAATGTATTTCACTAGGCTGATAAGCAAAGAGGTTTGAGGTTGTGCTTTTTTTGTTTTTTGTGTTTTTTTTGTCCTACAGAAAATAGCAGATACTATTACAGAGCAAGTCATTAAGTCCAAAGTCTGTTTAAGTTGGGCATGTGTGTTTATTTATTTACTTTACAGAGAGAGAGACACAGCGAGAGAGGGAACACAAGCAGGGGGAGTGAGAGAGGGAGAAGCAGGCTTCCCGCCGAGCAGGAAGCCCTATGCGGGGCTAGATCCCAGGACCTTGGGATCATGACCTGAGCTGAAGGCAGTTGCTTAACGACTGAGCCACCCAGGCGCCCTGGGCGTGTGTGTTTAGTTGAGTAAACCTTGGTTGCAGGAACCAGTTTGAGCACAAGGGGAACCTTTATGATGGGGATCCTGGGTCACTCCATGACATTTAGAGAGTAGGACCGCAGGCCTCCTGGCCAGGGACATAGTCCTTCAGGGAATCCAAGTCTCCCCTTCTCTAGCAGCTGCTTCGTCCTCTCTCCCGACAAACTAGCTTCTCCTGAGTCCCAGCTGATGTTAGAAATGGGCTTTACCATAGTGCTGAGTTATTTCTCTCCTGTCCAAACCCTCAGGTTTGCCTGGACGCTGTTGCTGTTTCTCTGGCTTTCTTCCAAGTTTTCCACATAAGTCCTCTGCAACAAATATGTATCAGGTGACCATGCTGAGCTGGGCACTGTCATGACCCATGGGAGCAACAGAACTGAGGAAGAGGGGGTCTTTGCTCTCAGGGAACTCCGAGTCTACTGGAGAAGGGGGAGGGGGAGGGAAACCGTGTAAAAATCTAAATGCTTGGGGTGAGGCTGCTCCTAAAACTGAGGTATGGACAAGGAAAAGGGATGGCAAAGGGCAGAGAGGGGGAAGTGGGGCCACAAGGAAGAGAAAGTGTCTTTAACCTGGAAAGGTCAGGAAAGCCAGGTGTTGAAGAGAAGGGGGTGCTTGAGAATAATCTTGAAAAATTAAAAAGTTTGCCAGGTGGGGAAGGAGGAGAGGTCGCTCACCAGGGAGGCTGTGAAGAAAGGGAGAATCTGCATGGCATGGCCAGGGTGTGATATGCAGGATAAGAGAGAGAAAGAAAAGAGAGTAGAGGCAGGAAAACCAGTGTTGGTGTGAAATGACAGCCTTTATCAGGGCAAATGCATTCAGGGAAAAAGGGACTCCAGTGGATGGTGTTTAAGACATGCAAGAGACGGAAGTCTGATAGACGGTGAGGGAGAAGGAGCAGCCCAGGGCACTCACACTTTCCTGTGCCAAATTCACCTAAGAGACCTCAGCACAGCCACTTTGGGACTCTCCAAAAGAAGCGCTTTCCAAACTCTTAGAAATCCCTCTGAGAATGAGTGCCGATGTTGACCAGACGCATGTGGTTCCTTCTACCAAGAACTCACCTTCCTCTTTTGAATCTTTTAACCCACTGGCTGTTCCTTCTCAGCCTCCCCTGCTGGTTCCTCTTCCTGTCCCTCATCTCTAAATCTGCACCTGCCTTAGGCTTCTTAGGCCAGACAACTTCAGATGGGGGTGCCTGGGATCTTGCCTGGTGTGTGGGCCACAGACAGTTTTGAGAAGATCAAGACCTAGGTCCTCAATTTCCATATATTCTCTTCCCAAAGCTGTTCTTCCCAGAATGCCTGGATGGAGGTGTGGGTTCTCCTTTCCACATCTAACAAAAGGCCTTCCAAAATCTTTGTGAATCTTAATGAGATTCATTGCTCCAGGGAGTAAAACCCTTCAGAACTGTCTGCTTCTGAGAAACTTCTGGTGAGAATAAAACCAAGAGAATATCAGAGAGAAAAGCCATAGGCTAGGAGGATTGATCTCATCACAGAGGCAAACTCAAGGTGAGTTTATTTACCTTAGAAGCAGAATTCAGAAGATGGTATTCCCAGGAAGTGTATTAGCAGATTTATTTAATCTGAAAAGTAAAAGTCAGACTTCTGATGACAGCAAGTCTGCGGGGGCTGGTTTGACTTTATAATGTTCTTTGCAGTCTGGTTAGGTGGCATGTCCCCTGAAGCAATGAACAAAATATGCAGCTCCCAGTGTTTGATTAAAATTAACAGAAGGTATGCTTGTGATGAAATTTTTGTTGAAATATTTTATTAGCAAATAATAATTTAATAATAAATAATTTTAGAAGTCTTGATAAAATCCTTATTCTATTTTCCAGAAGCTGGGAGAGCAAATGACTTTAATGACAGGTAACAAATCCTTTTCCAACTCTAGTGGTTTCCAGCTCTTTGTTTTCATCAAAATTGAAAGGTCTAATAGACCTGTCAGCTGATAGGTCTTTATAAATAATATTTGATGATAGATCACTATGTGATTTTTGGCTTATAACTCAGAAGACTTTAAAGGAATTGGGTGACAGCTACCATACTAAAAATCCTTGCCCCATCTATGTATTTACAAGAAAAAGTTTCATCAGTTCTTCTATCAATAAAAATGAGAAAAATAGGAAAAATACTGTTGCTGAATCTTGTCCCAATCTAGCAAGAATAGTTACGCACACATATATAATTTGCATACAATGACATTCATTTCACAAAGAAGTGTTTAATGACTAACATCTACCAAGTCATCATCCATTGTTTCTAATTTAATAAGTAGTAATTATGTTGTTTGATCAGTTATGCACTAATATTAACTATAATGACAACTCAATCCAGAAGAAAAAATTCTAACACCAGGGATTATGGTTTCAGAAAAAAAAAAACCCCACAAAACACTGACAGAGAAGTATGATAGGGTGATAAATGAATGACTTACAAGCTTAAAGATACATTGCATTTGGAAAATATTTTGTGAAGAAGTGGAATGAAAAGGCTCTAGGGTCTTGCCCCTTGCCATTTCAACCCAATAGATTGCAAATAAGGGTTCAAGGAGGAAGGGGAAAGTATGTCAAATTTCCAACTGTTAAAGAAGAGCCTGTTCATGCATTTTTTAAAGAAAATGAGTGATGGTGACTATGAAATCACTACTGTATTTGGATTCCCTTCAATACATTTAAAAGAGCAATATGGTAACTCTACCTAAAAATGTGAATGCTTGGGGCGCCTGGGTGGCTCAGTCGTTAAGCGTCTGCCTTCAGCTCAGGTCATGATCCCAGGGTCCTGGGATCGAGCCCCACATAGAGCCCCACATCGGGCTCCCTGCTCAGCGGGAAGCCTGCTTCTCCCTCTCCCACTCCCCCTGCTTGTCTTCCCTCTCTCGCTGTGTCTCTGTCAAATAAATAAATAAAATCTTTAAAAAAAAAATGTGAATGCTTATAATATGCCTAAAGTCACTTGTAATTATTTAAACTTATAAGCAAACTGCACCTACCACCTTAAAAGGTGTGAGGAGAATCCCAGTTTTTAAAAAACAAAATTTTTTTAAGTAGGCTCAATGTCCAACATAGGGCTCCAACTCACAACCCCGAGATCAAGAGTCATGCATAATTGACCGAGCCATCCAGGCATTCCTCAAAAGTTTTTTTTAGACCTTGATGTTGAAAAAACATGACAGTCAACAATTGCAGAAATCAAAGTGAATCCAAATTTTTATTGACACACACCAAATACTGGCCATAAAACAAGTCTCCATAAATTTCAAAGGACTGAAATAATGCAAAATAGATTCTGTGACCATACAATCTATTGGAAGAGTTATCTGGAAAATCCCCAACTACTTGGAAATTAAACAACATACTTCTAAATAACGCACGGGTCAAAGGAGTCACAGGGGAGCTCAGAAAACATTTAGAAACCAATAACACAACATATCAAATTTGTGATATGTGACTAGAGTGGTGCTGACAGAGAAATCTATGACTTTAAATGTTTATATTAGAAAAGAATAAAGAAGAAAATAAATAAGCTTATTAGATTTAAACTTCCCTCTTAAGAAGCTAGGAAAAAATAAGACAAATAAGAGAAAAGAAATAATAAAGAGTGTAAGTCAATTAAATAGACAATGGACAAGCAATGGGGGGGGAATCAATGAAAACAAAAGTTGGTTCTTTGAAAAGATTAATAAAATCAATAAACACCAAGCAAGACTGATAAAAAGAGAAAATGTGAGTTTCCGATATTAGGAATGAAAGAGGGGACATGGGGGCGCCTGGGTGGCTCAGTCGCTAGGCATCTACCTTCGGCTCAGGTCATGATCCCAGGGTCCTGGGGTCAAGCCCCGCATCAGGCTCCCTGCTCGGCGGAGAGCCTGCTTCTCCCTCTCCCACTCCCCCTGCTTGTGTTCCCTCTCCCGCTGTGTCTCTCTCTGTCAAATAAATAAATAAAATCTTTAAAAAAAAAAAAAAGAGGGGACATGAATACACAGTACAGAAACAGGAATAGGTTAAGAACAGGATATTACGTACAGCTTTCTGCCAATAAATTTGGCAGCTTGCATCAAATAAAAGATCTGAATAGCCATGTATCTATATATCTATTATCTATCTGTTAAAGAAACTGGAGCTGTAATTTAAAACTTCCCACAAAACTACAGGCTCAGAGAAAACTCTAAGTTCCAATGGCTTCACTAGTGAATTTTATCAAACATTTAAAGAAGAGATAATATGAATCTTATACACAATCTTTGAGAAAGGAGAGGAGGAGAGAATACTCCCTAACTCATTCTAGGAGGCCAGCATTACCTTGACACCGAAACCAGTAAAAGATATTACAAAGTAACTATAGACAAGTCGCCTGAACAGACCCAAAAACTCTAAAAATAGGAGCCATAGAATTCAGCAGTAAATAATAAGGATAATCCAGTATCATCAAGTAGGGTTTGCCCCAGGAATACAAAGTGTGGGTTTCGCATTTGAAAGTCAATCAAGGTAATCCAGCACATTAACAGAATAAAAGAAAAATTGTAGGATTATCTCAGTAGAGGCAGTAAAAGCATTTGACAAAATCCAGTAACAATGACAAGCCTGTGAGCAGGTTAGAAGTAGAAGGAAATGATCTCCTTCTAATAAAGGACACCTGCAGAAAACCAACTGCTGACACCACACTTAGCCAGGAGAGACTATACTTTCTCCCTAAGACGGTGATCTTCCACTTCTAAGCAACCTTTCACCATAGACTTCAGCTGCTGTGCTAAGGGAACATAAAGCATACAGATTAGAAAGAGAGAAGGAAAACCCTCATTCACAAACAACATGACTGTGTACATAGAAAATCCTTAAGGATCTACAAAAGTCTACTATAAAAAGGGAATTGAGCAAGATTGCAGGATAAAAGGTCAATACACAAAAGTATATAGCGTTTGTATATATTAGCAGTAAATAGAAAATAAAAAATTTAAATTCTATCTAAAAAAAACCCCATAAAATACTTAGGGATAAATTCAACAAAAGCTGTGCAGGGCCTCTCTACAGAAGAGTATAAAACATTGCTGTGAGGCATTAAAGAAGATCAAGATAAATGGAAAGAAACATTAGACCCCTTGATTGGAAGACCCAATATTGTTAAGATTGCAATTCTCCCCAAATTAATCTCCCTAAAGTGCTTCTAAAATGTATATGGAAGTAGAGAAGCATGCAGAATAGCAAAAGAAGGAACACAGTTGGAGGTCTTACACCACGTGCTTTTAAGATGTAAAAAGCTATAGAAATCAAGACAATTGGTATTGACATAAGGGGAGACAAACGGATCAATGGAACAGAATAATCACACAGATACAGCTGAATTTTGACAGACGTAGCAAAGCAATTCTATGGAGAAAGGAAAAAATTTTCATCAAATGATGCTGGAACAACTATCCATAAGGAGAAGAAACGAATGTTGACTCCTATCTCATACGATACACAAAAATTAATTCCAGGTGGATTATATAACACTTGTATAAGAAAATACAGAAGGTCTTTGAAACCTTGGACAAAGTATTTAAAAATATATTAAAAAATTTATATCTGACAAAATATTGTATCAAGAACATAAACATGCATCTGGGAAATGCAAACAGAAACCATAATGTGATGTGGTTTTGTTAACACTCGACTGGTTAAATTAAAAATAGTAACATCACCAGATGTTGGTGAAGATGTGGAGCAACTGGAACTTGTATACATTGCTGGCTCCTCACACTCTAGATTTTGAGCCATAAAGGTGACATTTTAACCTTTACCTACTGCTCTGTCTTGTTCTTTAATTTGTCTAGGACCTCAGTGAGAAAAAGGGGGTCCTCAGGGATCTTATCTCTGAAACGGTGATAATCCCCCCACCATGGGGTTGAGGGTTGTCCTGAGAATCCAATGTGGTAATTCTGGCCTTGGGACAACACAGATACCCTACACGATCATACATACACTTGCTCTCATCTTTTCCTTGAACAGCTATTCCTGTGCTTGGAACACTCTGTCCCCACCCTCTTTGTGCCACATGACAGCCAGTCTCTGCCTTTCTCACTCCCCAGTTATTTCTATAAGGATGACAGCCTCAAGGATCAGCCTCCTTCCTGCCCGTGCTTTCAGCAGCCGCGTCTCTACCTGTCCATCTCTAGCTGCCCTCCCTGGAATCAGCTGTGCCAAAAAGTGCAAGTGGCAAAGATTTGGAGCTGGGGGACTTTGTTTTCTTTTTTTAATTTAATTAATTAATTAATTAATTTTATTTATTTAGTTTTTTAAAGATTTTTTTTTTTGAGACAGAGAGAATGAGAGAGAGAGAGCACATGAGAGGGGGGAGGGTCAGAGGCAGAAGCAGGCTCCCTGCCGAGCAGGGAGCCCGATGCGGGACTCGATCCAGGGACTCCAGGATCATGACCTGAGCCGAAGGCAGTCGCTTAACCAACTGAGCCACCCAGGCGCCCCTCTTTTTTTAATTTTAACAATTTTGCCAGCATTGACAATTCATGTTGTTAAGACACCGTAAGATCTTAGAGTAGCCACTTCCCTTGCTTTACTTCAGTGAAAATAAAAAACAAATCAAAACAAAATAAGAGCCAAGCTCCTGAGCTAGGTAGCCAGCAGGGTAGCCAGCCTTCCTTGGGGGCTGTCCGGCAGCAGAGAGCTAGGGCAGGAGCTTGCCCTGGCAATAATGGCCATGGCTTGCCACTTGCCCTGAGTTCCCAGAGATGTCAGAAGAACTGATGACATGAAGGATAGTGTAATGAGATGTCAAGAGCTGCTGTTTCTAGGACAGATTTATTATATGCTTAAGGCTCTGTTTATATGCAAATGATTTTTGAGCTTCCATGCCCTAAGTTGGGCTGTTTTTTCAAAAGGGTGCTAATCAGAGTCTAACTAGATCATAGGACGAGATGCCATTTTTCCTGATATTCTCACTGGTCAGAACAGATGACCCTGAATTCACAATCTTCCCAATCTGGTCCAAAGTTGGACATATGAGGGATATGATTTTCCTTCTTTCGTTTGTCCATATCTGTATTTATCCTTCCTGTGTTGGATTTTTTGCTTTATCAAAAGGTAAGACCAATAACCCCAGTTTAGAATGCTTCCCCTGGTTCTCCCTCCTGAGGCATACTGTGTTCATTCTTCAGAAACTTGCATCTTCCTCTATACCAGTGCTGTTAAAAGCTTTCCTGCTTACACTGACCACTCTCTTTCCTAGACAATTCTGTCAATAACTTTGGTGCTCACAGCTTATTATGTTGTCATCAAAAAAACGCAACTGTTTCCAGTTAATAATCTGTCAATTGGCCAGTATATTATTTGAGGTTAGTGGTCCAAATATGTAATACTTATTAAATTATGATTTTTTTCTTCTTTTTTAAGATTTTATTTTTAAGTGAACTCTACACCCAACATGAGGCTTGAACTCACAATCCTGAGATCGAGAGTCACATGCTCTACTGACTGAGCCAGCCAGGCGCCCCAATTTATGCTTTTCCTTAGAAATGGAATTGAATTATTGACAAATACCATTCTAGATATGGACTCTCTTGCCATAAAGTAACCAATTCAGATCCTCCCAAAATAGGCCTTGGCTATTAACAGGTGCTCCATGAATAAAGATGGTACTGTCAATTAAATGTGGAGGGATGCTAGGATTTTCCAGCTGCAGGACTTGTCAGAGTCTTTAATACACTTCTGCATTGTGAATCTGGAAGAGAGGAGGGGGATAGTCTAGTAGTTTCCAAATTTATTTGATTCTGGAACCCTTTCATCTTCGAGCATTTTGTAGTGCTAGTGTGTCCAAACTTTAGGGAAGCTACATCCTAATACATTCCCCAGTGCTGGGGTACAACTGGGAAGTCACATAGGATGATGCTTTTTTCTTCCAAGTAAGATGTATTTTGACATCTACTAGGAGGAAGAAGCCCAGGGGTCTTACCTCCATTTTCCAGTCCCTTTGGTTTCCCAGGCCTGCCATGCAGGACTTAGCCTAGCAAGAGCCCCCACAGAGGCTTGCCTTCAAAGCCAACCCCATGAGGATGGCAAGACAGGGGTCTCTGTGTCTGTTTTCCTTTGCCACAGGTCACCCCTGCCCAGGCTTCCTGATGTGGCTCAGTTCCCCTCCTCCCTGGGTCTGCCTTAAGATGTGGCGAGCCGCCAGAACTGTGGAGAGCTATACATTCACCAGATTCCTGGACAGACAGGGACCCTAGCCAGCTTGGCGCATACTTCTTGTCCCACAGACCTCACTTGTATGTTCTTCCATAGATCTTGCCAATGCATCCTTTCCCTTCCGTTCTCCTAGATAGCCCATCTGGAGACCAAAAAGCTTCATCTCCAGAGACAGAGAGAGCGTCTTTGTTCAGGGAACTGAGTGACTCCCAGTGCCAGCTCAGGCCCAGGTTATCAATAATACCTCTGTCCCTGCAAAGATGCACCAGACCCTGCCCTCCGGGCACTCCGTGGCTACGGGGAGGCACGATACCAACATGGAACAGACAGCAAGCATCTGTAGTCTCCGTGAAGTGCTGGGTGCACTGTCGTGGTCAGAGGCTGGGAGGAATTCAGAGGAGGGAAGTCAGATGGGTGTTGAAGTGGCTCATACAGAGAGCTGAGCTGGATCTAGAAAGATCAGTAAAGTTATTTTAAAAATAGCACTTTGCCTTCTTTCCTTGGGATTATAAATGATTGCATGACCACTGTACAAAACTTGAAAAAAAGAACCCCCAAAAAACTAAAGGAAGAAAATCAAGACCACTCCCATTACAAGTTTTTTCTAACACACACACATATATATTTTTTTAAAATAAAAAATTGGAGGAGCACTTGGATGGCTCAGCTGAGCATCTGACTTCAGCTCAGATCATGATCTCGGGGTCCTGGGATGGAGCCCCCCATCAGGCTCCTCGCTCATCAGGGAGTCTGTGTTTCTTCTCCCTGCTTGTGCTTTCTCTCTCTCAAATAAAAATAATAAAATCTTTTTTTTTTTTTTTAAGATTTATTTATTTTAAAAGAGAGAAGGAAAGAGCACAAGTAGGCAGAGCTGCAGGCAGAGGGAAAGGGAGAAGCAGGCTCCCCCCTGAGCAGGGAGCCCAATGCATGACCCTGGGATCATGACCCGAGCCGAAGGCAGACAGCCAATCTGCTGAGCCACCCAGGCGCCCCTAAATAAATAAAATCTTAAAAAAAATTAGATGAGTCTCTGAATGTGTATGTGTGTGTGTATAAGCATGTGCATCTGTACACATGTATAACCAATATATATATATACTTGTACTAGTGGTTCTCAACCTTAGCTATTCATTATAACCACCTCAAATGTTTGTAAAAGATATCGATGCTCAGACCTCACATAAACTGAACAAGAATCTTAGAGGTTGGGGTGATGGATATGTTAATTAGCTTGATTATGAGGATTATTCCACAATGTGTACATCAAAACATCAGTTGTACAGTTTAAATACATACAACTTCCATTTGTCAATTATACCTAAATAAAGCTGGCAAAAAATAGATTCAGGTATTCAGCACTTACTGATTACACACGCACGTGCACACATGCACGCACAGGCTGGCGCCCAGGCACTGTTTATTTTTACAGCACCAGGGAGATCTGAATGTGCAGTCAAGTGTGAGGTCCACATCTCTAGACCCTTCAGAGCAAAGTGAATGCACCTCCATCCATCCCAAGAGTGAGAACATTTGAGATCCCCCCCATCTGATGACAATGGCAGAGTCCAGAAATTCAGTCTCTCCCCCGCTGTACGCTGGAGATCTGCCTTGGCTGCATCTTGGGAGTTTGCTCTTGGGACGGTGGCCTGGTGAGACTGCAGTTTGTGCTGGAACCTGGCCTTGGTGAGATGTACCCAAGTCTTGCTAGCTGGGTCGTCTTCAGGACCTAAAGTAGCTGTACTTGCTAAGCTGTTATCACATCCTAGAGCAATAAATCCTTAGCGGTAGACTTCTTCCCCTCAAGGGTCATTTTTAGGAGAGGGGCTTCAAGCCACTCTGACTAGGATGCTCTTTAAATTCCTGACAGGTCAACTTCTGAGCAGTGAAGATTTGGGCTGTGATACACCAATGACCCCAGACACCAAAGTGTCACTCCCAAAGCATGGGCAGCGCAGGAAATGGGCAGTGGTTCAGTCTCTTAGGTCAGGAGGCAAGAGGCTGCTGATGAAGGTGGAAGCAAGTGGGTCTCAGCCAGAAGGCTCAGGCTCCTGGAGATGGGGGCACAGGCTGCCATGATGGAGGCTAGATGGGGGTGGCTGGGTACCCTGCTCTAGTTGCTGTCACAGGTAGTAGAACAAAGGTCCTTTACTTCCTATCTCTGGGGGAGACATGAGCCCCAGGAGACTCAGTCTAGGGCCTTAAGCCCAAGGTGTAATGAATTTCAGCAATCTTAGTGATCAGCTCTTTCTGGATCCATGAACAAGAAGCCCAAGGAACGGAGTCAGGACCTGCCCAAGGTTCCCCTTCACTGACCCAAACCACCTCTCCACCCTGTCTTCTTCCTTTCTTTCTCCTCCCACAAAGGGTAAGGCCAGTTTTTGTCATTCAGAGCACTAAAGATCTTTTTACACACTTTCCTGAGACCAGCCAAGTGATTAATTTTCAGAACAGTTATGATCTATCCATTCAAGTTCATCTTCCAGAAAAATAGGGTCAATTCACCCTTCCCTTATACCAATAACTGACTCTATCCTACCCTATTCTAGAAGAATCAGCAAACCAGGAGAACCTATTGTAGTGTAACACCTCTGGTAGGGCATCTGGATGCCTACACTGTTATGGCTTCCTCTTGTCAACAACCATTATGACACCACATTGCCAAGTGTTTGAAAACATTTCCAATTGATACATACCCTTCTCTCACACATATACCCTAACATGTGCCCTGCTTTGTAGTAGGTATGGGATTTTTAAAAAAAGATTTTATTTATTTGAGAGAGAGAAAGAATGAGCAGGGGGAGGGGCAGGGGGAGAGGGAGAAGCAGACTCCCCATTGAGCACAGAGCTGGACGCGGGGCTTAATCCCAGGACCCTGACATCATGACTTGAGCTGAAGGCAGGCACTTAACTGACCCAGCCACCCAGGCGCCCCTGGTATGGAATTTCTGACAGTGGTTGGGGGTAGTACTTCATATGGAAAACAGAACAGAGGTGACAAAGAGAAGAGGTAGACAAAATACAAGGCAAGTTCAGAGGAATAGTGAGTAATCAGAAAGCCCTGAGTTCAGAGTGATAGGAAATATGTTTAGCTGGCACAGGACAGGCACTGATCAAATCAGAATCAAGGCTAACTGTGGGAGCAGAGCAGGGTTCTGCAGGCTCCCTGCTGGGCCAAACATCACCCCTTTCGAGAAGGGATTGTGGAAAGCATGGGTTCTGGGGGAGAGCCTGGAGCACTGGGGGCAGTAGAGGGCTTTGGGAAGATGGCTCAGGAAAGTGGCTATTTATCCATTAATAGGAAAGTGTTTTAATATTTTAGTAATACTGTAACCATCACAGTGCTTGCCTGCTGAATATCAACACGGATATGGGTGATCTCTCAGCAGTACTCTATGCAGCTGTAGAATGTTCTGTGCCTTTTTCTGAATGGGGGCATCTCCCCTCAGACTTAATTCCCCAGGGAGACCTCTAGAAACCATTTTCATAGGGACTAATAACATTCTGTAGTATGTGAAGGGAAAAGCTATAAAGAAGCTCCATGACACTCTGGCTAGGCACTTAGAGAAATGAATGTCTTTTACAGGAAAATAAGAAACGAGAAAGGTTTCAGACATGTTGTCCTGACTCACCAAGCTCTCATTTTTCACACCCAACTGTGTCAACACAGTCAGCTCCTGGGGCACATCAAATAAGCTGAAACATTTTTCACAAACTGTCACCCTCTTGCTCAACAAACATGCCCTCACATTCACATCTAAGATGTTTTATTCTCCCTACTCCTGAAACCTGAGGAGGTGGCAGGAAAAATGTTCATCTATATTCGCTATGGGGACTCCTGAGGAAGTTGAATTCTGGGGATCCCCTGGTTCGCAGGGTCATGAGTCCCTTTTTTGGTATAATCCTTAATTCACCCTATCAAATGGGCAGGGGAAACAGGCTCAGGAACATAATTAGTCCACTGAAAATGAAGTAATATGAAAGAACATAATATATTCTTTTTTTTTTAAAGACCCACTTCTTTATTTTGAGAGAGAGAGAGTGTGCGAGCAGGGGGAGAGGCAGAGGGAGAGGGAGAAGAAAACTCCCCACTGAGTGTGGAGCCTGACTCAGGGCTCAATCTCATGAATCTGAGATCATGACCTGAGCCTAAATCAAGAGTTGGAAGCCCAATCAACTGAGCCACCCAGACGCCCCAAAGCATAATATATTCTTAATATTAGGTGCAGAAAATGGGCTTTTACATATTTGTTTTGGAAGAACACTTACCATGGGCCATAGCATCTAGTGATCTCATTTGCCTGGACACACTGTCCCAAAGGGCCATTTCCACTTACATGAGTCATGCCCGCAGGCCCAGGTGGATCAGGTGATATGTTGAATCCATGACCTTGTCAGAGTTAAAATTGTAAAAGACAAAATTAAATAGGCAAGGAAGACCTTATTCAGGACTATTGCAACAGAAGAGTGACGCTAAACTCAAGTCCACTGAAGCAAGGACCTGGAGAGTTTTTAAGAGGTGGGGTGGGGGGAATCTCAGGCCACCTGCATTTGTTGACTGCCCTTCACAGTTGGAGCAAGGTGCCCACCAAAGCCAAGTGTCTACCCTCCCATAGAGATTGGGAGATAGGGGTGCTCTCTTGTTTGGTATTTTCATTTCAAAAAGAAGGTCCCCAGGTCCCTGGGAAAGATTCCTGTATTGTAAGACCAGCAAGAGACTGGGAGAAGATCTGCATAGATCTCAAAGGGGCAGAGAAAGAATTTACAGTTGCAAGTTTTCTAAAGTAAATGCCCTAAGAAAAGGGAAGTCAGGGGCCTATCATCAGGAAGAAAACTGTCTAAACTTTGGTCTAGCTGAGGAGAATGATAAAGCCAACTTGGCCATCCTCTAATGCAATCCCCTGAGTGCACCACAAAATTTGTTCCTGCTGCTTGAGAACAATCCTGAACCCAGTGATACATTAAATTGGAAATTTTGGGTCCCCGTGTGGGTACCTTCCTATGAATAGCCCATTGAAATAAGCTTATAAATGTTCCCTTCTAATGCCCTCACCCAAGAGTATTTTCATTGATTAATTCAATGAACATTTATGAAGTACTATTCTATGCTGGGCATCATTTTAGTAGAGCAAGATGGAAATGTCTCTTCAAAGAGACCTCACAGCACTTGAGAAGAAAGATGAGTATATGAAGATGTAAAATATAATGTGAGAGTTCCCAAAAGTTAAATACAAAGGTACCATGTGACCTAACAATTCCGCTCCTAGGTATTTACCCAACAGAAATAAAAACGTATGTCCACCCAAAACTGTGCAAAAGAATGTTTGTAACAGCCTTATTTATGATAGTCAAAAGGTAGAAACAACCCAAAGTCCATTAAGTGAATGGATAAATAAAATATGGCATATCTGTACAAAAGAATACTATTTCATAGCAGGGAGAAATGAAGTACCGATGTGTGCTACAACATAAACGAACCTTGAACACAGTATTTGCAGTGAAAGAAGCCAGTCACAATGGATCACACATTGTATGATTCCATTTAGATGGAACACCCAGTACAGGGAAATCCAGAGACAGAAAGCAGATTAGTGGTTGCCTAGGGCTTTGGGGGTTGGAAAAAGTGGGGAGTGACTGCTAATGGGTTTGGGATTTCTTTTTGGGGTGCTGAAAGTGTCCTAAAGTTGATTGTGGTGATGGTTTAGTGTATTCACAAAATTACTGTTGTCGGAAAATGAGAAGAGCACTGGATTTGACATTAGAAGATCTGGTTTGAATCCCATAAGTGTCAGATACTTGATTTGTCCAATGCATGTCCTTCGAACTTTCTCCTGTGTGTTCTCCACCTCATTGAATGGTCTTGCCATCCATCCACCCAGTTCCCCAAACCAGAAACAGGGGAGCCATCTGAATGCACACTTCCCAGGCTCTCACTACCGCTAGCTAATCAGTCGAGCCCTACTGATTCTTTCTTCAGTCTTTTGAAATGCTCTGTCTTCTCCATGCCTGCTCCTCCTGCCTTTTGCTGATGCCATCTCCCACCTGGATTACTGCAAAAGCCTTCTCTAAGTCCTAGCGCTTAATCCCTCCCACCCTCCACATCACTGGGATGGTAGTGTTCCTAAAAAAACCCCTCCTGTCACTTCTCTGCTCAAAATCATCCAATGGTTCATGACTGTGTCATGATAGCAAACACATATCCAATGCTCCATGCGTGCTAAGCACCATTCTGACTTTGGATGTGTTAACTCCAATCCTCACGTCAGTCTCTGTGGCAGAGGAAGGGATTAGGCATGGAGAGGTAAATGACTTGCCCAAGGCCATGCAGCTGGCCAAGGCTGGAGCTGGGGTTGAATCCAGGGTGCCTGGTCAGGGCCTGTGCTTATAGCCCACACACTAGGCTGCCTCACAAAGATGGAGACCAAACTCCTTCCTGGGACCTCGGCCCTGCCTACCTCCCGCCCTCCACATGCTCCTGGGCTCTGGTGTCACCGAACTGTCTGCATTTCCTCAAAATGGCCTCACTTAGCTTTGCCATCCCAGGTATGGTCAAGAAGGTCACTGATGAGACAACTGGGGGACATGACTTCCATGGGGCCCTCCCTCTCCCCACACCTTCAGGTAGGTGTGGGCTGTGCTCTAGGTTTAGTGATGGTTGCCATTAAGAAAACTCTAAACAACGTCCAAAGTGCAACTCTTCAGCTAGTAATAATGAGTCGAGGATCGTTCATAATAAATCACAATGTCAGGAACGTATTTCCAAAGGGACTGCACTCTGATGGCCCCGAAGAGCTCTGATTCCATTAGTGTTCCCACTTCTAGGAACTCACTTACTCCCCTACCTGGGGTGTGCCTTTGTCTCCTTCTAGAGACGCATGCTCAGCTGTGGGCTCTTCACACACTGTGTGCCGTTCTCCCTCTGCAGTGAAAGGCGGACTGCCTCTCTTCCTCAAAGTCTTGAAAGGGCGCTGGGACCCCAGCACAGGGGTCTGTTTTGCTCGACAGTGAACATCAGCTGGGGGATATGTCAAAGTGAGGGGTACTCTGGTTACTGTTTTAACAGCCTATGTGTCCATGCGAGGGTCACCTGAGGGGGTCTTCCAGGCTTTCTGGTCCCTCCTTGCCTGACATCTCAAAGTCTCCCACTGAGGTCCACTCCCTTCCCCCCCACAGGCTTCAGCCTCCAAGACTAGAGTCCCCCACCTCCCATGAAGCAGATTCCAGGATCTCTTTGAAAGTTTTTGGAATCCTGATTCTTGGGCTGGGCATTCCAATAGCAACTCCTCGGGTGCAGAATCTTGGAAAGGCCGCTTCAAAACAATCTCGGCCGGGACCTGACGACGACAGGCTCTGCTTCTGTGAAGGTCTGCAGGATGCCAAAAACATCTCCAGTGCTCCAGGAAGCAGCCAATGGAAGCCACTGCTGAGACCCCTCCCCCGCCCCCCCGCCCAGGGGCATCCAGGTCTCCTGCCTCCCTCCCTCCTGGCATGCCTGGCACAGACGTGAGGACCTGGCGGCTGGCTTCAGGGTCTGCAGAACCCTCTCTGCCCTGTGGTTCCCAAACAGAGCCTCAGCCCCTCCAACAATGGCCTGGAGACAGCTGCTCATGGCCTCCTGTCTCTCAGCTGCTGTGCTCCTGACCAGTGAGTATGGGGAGGCTCCAGGATGGATTGGTGTTAGGTGAGGCTGCTCAGCTGGCCCAGGTAGGAAGGGGGGTGTTTACTGTTAAGACAGCTGTGCCTGGGGGGGTGTGTTTGTGTGTCTGTGAGTGTGTGTATAACACAACACAGAAAGAACAGCTTACTTGGTGGTTTCCTGGGGAGACCGCTCTGTGGCTGGGATTTGCGGGCCCCAGTGCCCCACACTGGGGCCTGGCAAGTCACAGTGTCTGGGAAGGGCTGTCCCAGCCCAGCTCTGGGGAGCCCAGCTCCCCTTGAGGTACCGCAGCCCTCACCCTGTGTTCTCCCACAGTGCTGCAGGAGGGGACTGGTGCATCGGTGGGTACCCAGCAGATGGCAGGACAAGAGGCTCAGGAAGGTGAATGCGAGGGCCACCCAGGGGTGCAAGGTAGGTGGGATAGCTACTGCGGTAACCCTGGCGAACCTGGGCTGGTTGTGACGGGCCTCTCTCGGGTTTCAGATGTGGAACAGAAGATTTTCATGCAAGAATTAGATGCCTCAAATTTCCTCAAGAAGCGCGGCAAGCGGTCCCCCAAATCCCGAGACGAGGCCAGTGGTAAGGATGCTGGAGGCCTGCCCCTCCCATTCCTTTCTCACAGTCAGCTGGGCTGTGGGGACTGCTGGGGGATCAAGGAAGGCTCCACCTAGGCCATTGGGTATCAAAGTGATGGCGGTTCTGAATTAGAAATTCCACATTCCCTCAATTGCAGGTGACATCTTTGACTACACCACCAGGGGAAGGAACAAAAAGGGGCAGGGCTACATCGAACGCACTTAATAGAGATGAGATGCATCCCAATTTCAGGAAGTTTAAAACGTTAAGGAGAAATATGTTTTAGTCAGGAGGGAATACAGTATCTGGGTGTGTGGTTTCTGGGGGTATCAGACAGTGCCTCACGTGCAAGAACAATCACCAGCACTACAGGCACGGAGAGGGCACATGGGACTGGGAGCTGGGGCTGTGGGCTTGGTGACAGCTGTGCTAAGTGGCCTTGGCCTCTTCCTCCCCGGCCCCAAGTTTCCTTATTTATAAGCCCCTGAAATTGTGGTATTCAGCGAGCAGTGTTTTTTTGTGTGTTTGTTTTGTTTTTTAAATTTTCATTTTCAATGCATTTGGAAGGCTTTTGAGCTTGGAAGTGTGTCTCCTTCTTAGTCTGAAGTAGGCCCTGCTGTCCCCTGCCTGACAGGGACCCTCATTTCCATGACCTGCCGACCCTTGAAGGCATCTAAGTTTTCTGCCCTTGAACTAGATTCTTCCAAGGACTCTGAGCTCTGTCTCTGAGTCTGTGGCTTGATTCATTACTTGCACGTATGTCTGAATAAACTCTGTGTACCTCGGCACGCTCTGCAAGCCTAACTTGCTCAGTAAAAATAACAGGACTGTTTTCAAATGATGAAAATGCTTGGAGATGAAATTCCTTTCTCCCACCCCCAACCAACTGAATAAGTATGAACCACACTGGGGGAAAATCTCTAGGCCTCATCCAACTTGAGATTTAGAAGGTAGCAAACACCCAGAAACATGGGAAGGGCTGTGATGAAGGCCGGGCAGTTCTTGATGGAAATCAGATAAGCGGCCTCCTGGCAGACTTCCAGTGGGGAACAGGCGTGAATTTAGGAGAGGCGAATAGTTTCCATCCCTGTAAGCTGATTCAGAACCACGAGGAGCATGATGAAGCCAGAGGTCCCTCACCTCAAACATAAGTCGTGCGGTCCCTCACCTCAAACAGGACAGCCTGGTGAAAACATAGGATGCACCTGAGTTCCCCTGCTGTCATCTGCATGACTCCCTTGTGTGGGCAGGAGAACAATGCCCAGTTATGTCTCAAGCTGGGTAAAAGGCAAGTGACATTGATAGACTGGAATCTGGAACCAGGAAACAGGCACCTGACATCTCTAAGCTTCTGGGTAAAGATGCGGGAGGTTCCTTTAGGACGAGAGGAGGCACTAAGAATGAAATGCAGAACCTCAGAAGGGATGTACACGATGCACAGGATGCACAGTGTCAACGTGGCATTTTGTCCCAAGACTTAAATTGTTCTTAGCTGTTGCTGAGTCAAGGGTCCCATTTGTCGCATCTCCAGAAAGGCAATTTGGGAAGACTGCTTCTATTTTGAAGTATATAGGAATGGAAAATGCTTCTTTAGGAATTAGTGATGGCTCATTTAAGCACTTGCTTCCTACACTCCAAACCCCCTTCCCTCCTATCCCCAGTGGGTTTCTAGGACCTGGAGCAACACTCGGGCTCAGGGTGCGTCATAAGGGGGATGGTGCCACGAAAGGTGTGTTTTGGGCCAAGTAGTGGAGTGTGGGCACCTGGGGCTCTGGCTCGTCCCAAGCTATGCCTTGACCAACTGTGTGACTTTGATTAGGTCACTGCACCTCTCTGAGCCTCAATTCCCTCTTAAGAAATGTGTGGATGTGGGACAAGGGGGTAAGTGTGGGGGAAGGACTGGAGTACCAATTCCTTCTGCCTCCAGAGTCCCACAACTATGTGGGTAAAGGCTAAGTGTGGGAAAAGCATGGGATTTACCTAAGGAATCTGCATTGAGACCAATTCACAGTAATTGGACTTTTACTCTTAGTTACATAAAGTAATGTAATATAAATAACAAGTATTTAATTAATTTAATTATTGTAGGCCACTTAACTTTCAAACATTTCAGATGGTTAATGGTACTATTATCACACAAAGAAATCCTTTGTTGTTTGTCCTAGCACCCCTGTAATGTGGGGTGAGGCAAGAACCCAACGGCTTCCTCAGTTTCTCTTCTTTCATCATCATTGTCCCCCTGACTTCCTCCTGCACAGCCAAGCTGGTGGGGACAACAGCGCCTGAGTCTCCCCTCTTTGATGTGATCATACCAGAGGAGTGTGAGGTGTCCTTGAGGGATCAGTTCCTCCTGTACCAGATATGGCCTTCCTGCTGTTGTGGATTTGTCCAGCTGAAGCCCAGTTAAAAGCAACTATCTTGATACTAAGAGAGCTTTCAATAATTTCTTTCAGACAACCAGAGCTCTGGTTAAGAAGAGGTCAAGATTTAAGGGTAGAAATGGGTGAACCAGGGAACTATTTTACACCAAAAGATCTCCAATCTAGAAAGATTTTTTCAGGCTGAAATAAAGCAGGTGAGGAACAGCTCACCTGCTGGTGAAGGTGTGATGTGGTGTTTCAGGCAGGGATTCCCACTGGGGCTCAAGGCGCTGCTGGGGGGCTACGCTGTTCAACTGCCAAGGAATGGTTCCCGTATTTGTATGTTCTTGGTGACAGTTTTCACTTATCACTGGTGTATTTCTTCTGACCACAGAGGTGTACCCCCCAATGTTATCACGTGGAACTCAGATTTCTCATAAAAAAATTTACATCTGAGGAACCTGGGTGGCTCAGTTGATGAAGCGTCCGACTCTTGGTTTCGGCTCCGGTCATGATCAGGGTTGTGAGATCAAGCCCCACATCAGGCTCCACGCTCAGCGTAGACTCTGCTTGAGATTCTCTATCCCTTTCCCTCTGCTGCTCTCCCTGTTCTCTCTCTCAAATAAATAAAATCTTTAAAAAAAAAAGTTTACAGCCAACTTTACTAGAATGCATTGTCTTACAAAATAAGGGATACCTGCAGTCAGTATCTTCAGGAAGTTTACCTGATCACCTCATATTCTGTACCAGTTATCTATTGCTGTGTACCAATGGATCCCGAATTTAGCAGCTTAAAACCACATTTACAGTCTCCTAGTTGCTCAGCAGTCCAGATATGCCTTAGCTGGGGGCCTCAGGCTCAGCACCTCTCCCAGGTTGCAGTCATCTCAAGGCCTGATGGCAAGATCTGCCTTCAAACAAGCCTCAGTGCCTTGCTGACTCTGTCAAAGGCACCAGTTCCTTGCCATGAGTGGGGCTCTCTATGAGACCACTTACAACACGGCAGCTGGCTTCCCTCAGAACAAGAGATGCCCAAGAAGGAAGCCACATTCCATCATGTCTTCCATCTTCTGCTCACTAGAAGAGTCAGTTAAGGCCAGTCCACACAAAGGGAGGCAACTGCCTAAGGGCACGGATATCAAGGATCCTCTCAGATCTCCCTACCTCATTTTATCATCCCTACCATCATTGTGCCCTGTATACATTTCTATCACAACAGCCATACTGCTGGGCATGACTTATTTTTTATCTTTTTCCTTATCTGGATTACAGGCCTCTAAAATATAGGCACAGAATCTTTCTTACTTGCCTTTTTAATCTGTGCCTGGCACACATTTTGGCTGTGACACGTGCTCAAAGACTAAAGACTTAGAGGTATTAATGTGAAATTAACTTTTTTTTTTTTTAAAGATTTTATTAATTTGAGAGAGAGCCTGAGAGAGCTCCTGCTGAGCTCGGAGCCCAACATGGGACTTTGAAATTAACTTTAAGTTGATTATTCCTTCCTAGAATTCATTTCTAATCATTGGATTTCTAGTTTCTAACTGGCCCAGCATACTCAGATGCACCACTAATTTTATGAGTGAAGCTAAACTGCTTTTCTCATTTGCAAAATATGGTGCTTGGACGGGGTGAGCTCCTGGGTCCTTCAAGTTTTAAAGTCTGTGTCAGGAGTAAATCATCTTCGTGAAGCCCCCATCCGTCCCCTTCCCAAACAACCCTTCCCCGCCAGGTTCAAGTTTCTCAGGCAAAATGATCAGTGTTCCCCTGGATGCGTGCCGCTGTCCGCATTCTTGGAGGCAACTCTCACTTCTTGCCCTTCCCCAGTGGAGAACAGGCAGAAGCTGCGGGCTGATGAGCTGCAGAGAGAGTATCACGAGGAACAAAGGAACGAGTTTGAGAACTTCGTGGAGGAGCAAAATGACGGTAAGAGCTCTTCAGCCAGTATCTTCGGGGAAATGGGCCTTTGGGGGAAAATCAAAAGTTGCTTCCACTTCTCCCTAAATTTTAATTAGACGAGGGAGGGGTAAGAGAGGCTCTTTCCTCAGTTCACATCTATTGGAGTCCTGAAGGAAGAAAGTCACACAAATGGCTACAGAACTTGGAAGGCACGGAAGAGAACACAACACCTATATTTCCACTGGCTTGGGGAAATTTTGGCTGATCGTATTTTCTCCTCCTGCTTGGGGATTACGGTGGTTGCCTGTGTTCCCTGTCTTAGCCCCTACGCTAGTGGCTTAGCTCTGGTTACAGGTGCGTTGGTTTCAAACTCACTTTCAACTCCCCTGGATTCACATCAACAGAATGGCTCTAGGAACTACTCATTCTGGCCTTTGTTTGCCTATTCACTATAATCAGTATCTTTTTTTTTTAAAAGATTTTATTTATTTATTTGACAGAGAGAGAGCACAAGCAGGGGGTGCAGCAGAGGGAGAGGAAGAAACAAGCTCCCCACTAATCAGAGAGCCTGACGCGGGGCTCGATCCCAGGACCCCAGGATTATGACCTGAGCCGAAGGCAGACAACGACTGAGCCACCCAGGCGCCCCTATAATCAGTATCTTATCTGACCGGTATAACCAAACCAGGAAACCTGACCTCAGAAAGCAACTCACCCATAGTGTTAGGCACATGCTAAGTTTTATACGCTTTGCTTGTGCCCTTATCCAACTGCTCTTATCTTTTCTAAGCCTTGGCTTTTGTGTCAGAGTCTCTTGACAGGCAAACGGCACACTTTGTTCCCTGCCTCAGGACTCCTGCCTCCCTTAGGCAATGCTGATTTCACCAAGGCCTCAGTGGTGGCAGCTGGGTGTGGGCATGGGCATGGGCAGAGGGAGGTGCTGTTTTCAAACCAGTCTCCCATGCCATGGGATGGGACTTATCATCTATTAAGTGTCCTCAAGTGTCACCCTGAGCAAAACCCTGTAGAAACACTGATCAGGGCTGAGGCTAGCAGGCCAGAGTGTGCATTTATGTTTATTTTTGTTTTGGTCTTTCCCCCACACTTCAAGATGAAATGCTCCCAAGCAAGCTCCTGAATGTACATGAGCTTGGACAAAGGGCCCCAGTTTAGGTGCCCCTTGCTAGAGAAAGTCCATGATTTTCGTTCTGAAGTCATGAGCCTCCTGGCTTGTATGTTCTGGTGGATTTGGGAGGTAACACTCACTGAGGGCATCTCTTAGGAACAGGATACAATCACCAGGTACTCAAGGGCTACAGGCCATGCCCACTGCCTCACAGGCACCTGAGCCCTGCAAACAGGTGTTGGGCTTGGATCCCACCAAATCAAGCTTTCTGGGAACATCCGGGGGTTGGCGGGGGCAGGCCGTTGTAACTCAGAGGCAAAATATTTCTGTTGGACATTTGTTTACCTTGGTGAACAGCTTGGGGAGAGACATTTAAAAATGAGAATGCGGCCAGCAAAATTCCTTCAGGGTCTTTTTTTTTTTTTTAAACTCACCGTATTAATAACAGGATTTTATTTTGGGCATTTGTAAATGTTTCTGGTCCCAATCCCTAGCATCTGGGTGGAGAACACTGTTTTCCCTTTCATAATGAATTAGGGTGAGGGGCCAGGCACTTGGGGGATGACCAGTCCTCTACTAAAGCCAGAGAGACAGTGATCGGGGGCCTGAGGTCTTACCCACAAAGATGAAGACTCTGCAGGCCAGGCCACAGGCCTACGGGGGTTGTAATGACAGAGCTGTTGTCACTGGTTGAGTACTTGCTCTGTCAAGCACTGCTCTGAACCACTCAACCCTTACACCCAGCCTCTCAGGTCTTACAATTTGTGTTTTTGTTGCAAAAACTCAGGCTTAGAAAGGGTGCCTGAGTTTCCAAGGTGCCATCACTAGTCAGGGATCCGAACCAAGGTATGTTTGCCAGCCAAGAAATGTTCTTATAAATGAAGGATGGTCAGGTGTGTAGAGGTCTTAGGGGACCTCTTTGATCCGGGAATTGGTTCCTGCAGTTGGATGGAGTGAGTGAGGTAAGGAGAGCACGCCCTCCCCACCCCCACCTTCAGTCTCCCCAGGGCTGGATAAAGGAAGGGAAGGCAAAGAGGTGGAGCAGATCCAGCCTGCCTGAGGGTAAATGCTGATGGGAAATTCTTTTCCATTTTCCTCCTCTTCCCTCACTTCTGCCCCAGAGCACCGACTGCAGTGTACTGCGGTGTGGTAGCCGCAGGGCTGGTGAACCTCTACCCCAGTGCGGAGCGCTCTCAGCCCTTCTCTGAGGCCCACACACACTCACCAGTCAGGACCCTGGTTTTTCGGTTGGCTATTTTGATCTGACCGTGTCACCTATTCTCAGAATAACTGGCAGCAGCTGCAGGTTTGTCCCTACCCCTTAAAAGCAAACGCTGAGGGATGACCATGGATAAACGAAAGGCCTAGGATTTCCAAAGGAGGAAGTTTAGGCAGGTGGTCTAGACCAGAGGGACCTTCCTGAGAGCCTGAGAACCCCATCTTGAAGGCCCATCAGCCCATCCAGGACACACCGGACCTGTTCTGGGAAGGCTGTGGCTCCTGGTTATTTCTCTACTCAAAATCCCTAGTTTGATGAGGAAAAGATGCCTTTATGCCTTTGAGTTCTGCCTCTGGAAGTGCCAGGATAAAGAGTGTGTTGGCTCCTACCTCTGAGGTCTGTGTGGGAGCAAAACTCTGCTTCCAGCTTCAAAGCCGGAAGGAAGCCTGGGTCGGCCCATCTGGGCTTGGCTAAACACGCTCAGCCACAGGTGGTCCCCTACACAAAAGCCACACTGTTTGGGCCTTTACCAGGGAGGCCTTCCCTTTGTCTAAGTGAAATGGTGTACGAAGAAATCGGCATGACCTGGAGAAAAATAATCAACTTCTATGTCAAAACCATGCTCTCAAGATCGGCAAAGAGTAGCTGATCTATCTGACCTGAGAAAGGTCTGAAGGGCTGAAGACCCAAAGCTCCAGCCGGGGCCTGACTCTAAGCTCTGGGCTGTCCTGGGGTACTAAGTCCCAAAGGCGATTTCCAGCGTCAAGGGTAGCACCGACTCCAAGCCCACAGAGGAAGGAAATATACCCAGCAGCCATGATGCCTGAATACCCAGTGGTAACAGGGGGTCCTTCTTGTTGAGGGCATCAGGCTCTCATGGGGGCTAAGGACCATGGGGACATCCATTTTCTCTGCATCCTGACGTCACCAGGCCGTCCTGTTTGCCCAATGCCCCAAAGAATGAGGTTCACTAGCACCAAAGTCAGGTTCACAGGCTTTTTGGTGGTGAAGCCCACATTTGGAAAAAAGGACGTCTTTGGGGGTTCTGAGTCCTTGATACTATCTTTATCTGTTAGAACCTCCTATCCTCCCAACATTTTCCACAACTACTTAAAAACTGTGGTAAAATTTGCATGAAATTTGGCATCGTCATCATTTTGAAGTGTACAAGTCCGTGGCATTTAGCCCGTTCACACGGTTGTGCAGCCGGCACCACTATGGATTCCTAGAACATTTCATCACCTCAGAGATGAACTCTGTCCCCAATATCCAAGAGTTAACTCCCTGCTCCCCACAGTCTCTGCTCACCTCTAATACGTTTTGGTCTCTACCAATTTGTTCTAGGTATTTCTATAAGTGGAATCACACAGTACATGTCTTTTTGTGTCTGGCGTATTTCATTCCTTTTTATGACTGAATTAAACATACATTGTGTGTGTATGTGCATATATAACTCTTTGTTTATCCATTCACTTGCCCCTATTTTCACTTCTCTTAGGTATATACCTAGGAGCGGAATTGTTGGGTTACGTGGTAATGCTGTCTAACTTTTTGAGGAGTCTTACGGTTGCCTTTTTACACATTGAGGGACTTGTTCAAACTGCTCGTGCTTTCATGGTCCCTAACGACAGGCAGTGTGGACTTAGCGTCAGGAGCCTAATTCTACAATTGAACGAAGTTGTTATTCAGAGACATGTCTGATTAAAGACAGCAACAGCAAGACTTTCTTACTAAAAACTCCCTTCTGTTCTTTTTGGCCTTTTACTTTGAAAAATTTCAAACATATGGAAAAGTATATAGTTCACTGAACCCCAATATAACCATAACCCAGAATCAACCATTATCAAATTTCCCTCCACTTTGCTTTACCCACCCCGTTTTCTGGATAGTTCTTTTTTTTTTTAAGATTTTATTTATTTGCTAGAGAGAGAGAGCATAGGCGAGAAAGAGTGAGCGAGAGCACAAGCAGGGGGAGCTGTAGGCAGAGGGAGAAGCAGGCTCCCCGCCGAGCAGGGAGCCCGATGCAGGACTCGATCCCAGGACCCTGGGATCGTGACCTGAGCCGAAGGCAGCTGCTTAACGACTGAGCCACCCAGGCATCCCTTCTGGATAGTTCTTAAAACATAATTTTATTTTTAAAGCCTGAGAAAAAATTACTCATAACGCCATCCCTTGAAGTTGACAGTTATTTCCTTCCATGATGTATTTTTTCAACCATAAAGCCTGTCGTCTCTTTTTGTTCCTGTTCTGTTCTCTTCGTACTTCGTTTCTTAGTTGTCACCTCTTTGAGCCAGTTGTTACCTCTCCCCGCTTTGCTGGCTGTGCAGAGGAAAGAGCACAGGACCGAGACACAGATTTTGATCTTGGCTCTACTGGCTACCAGCTCCGTCTCCTGCCAGGGCTTGGCCCCCAAAGTGAGACTTTCGACTCACTGTTCTGTTAGGTCTTTCAACTCAGACATTCTATTTGGCACAGTCTGTTCATGTCGCCAGAGGGTAGGCAGTTTGGGTTGATGGCTGTCAAGAGCTTGGTGGCTCTCCTCAGCTCAGAATCCTCTCCACGCTAACATGACCATTTTACCTCTGCTCCCCAGAACAGGAAGAGAGAAGCCGGGAAGCTATTGAGCAGTGGCGCCAGTGGCATTATGATGGCCTGTACCCATCATATCTCCAAAACCGCCACCGCATCTGACCTCATCTTGACAGACCAAGACGATGGAGCCTGAAACTCACATACCCACCCCAGATATTTGAATGCTTCCGCACAAACAGGCCCCTTCCAAGGGTCTCAACTCGGGGCCTGCTGTGGTAAACACACATGCCTTTTGCTCTGATGGATTAAGATGCCCTGGCTTTCGCTTCTTTGCAGATGATTTTCTGAGGTGGGCAAACACCCGTGGGGCCTCCTAGCACCAAACCTACAGTGACTTCCCCTTACTTAGCCATTGTTCCCACAGTATGATTCCTGTCCTGTAGACAAAGAAAAGGATCACAATAAAGAGAAAAGATGACGTTTGCTTACAGCTTAGAAATAAAAGGGCTGAGTCGACACTGTGTATCCTCTTCTGAAATCTCAAACTGAGTCATGCCAACTTGTCTCCCTGAACCTGACTGACACATTACTCTCACTGACTTAGGCATTTGAAAGCCTGAACTCAAGGAGTATTGCTCATGATCTTCTCAGTCTGTCTCAGCAAGTCACACAAGTGAAAGAGAAATGTTAACACAATTGTTCAGGTTAAGACCATTCTCTGGGATGGTTACTGAGCCCAGATTCTTCCTCATGTCTGAAGAGTCTCAAGGTTCAACTGTGGTTTCTTAACCGCATCGAATCAGAAGCGAGGGTTACAGCAAGGCCAGCTGTAACCAAAACTATAAAGCAGAAGAAATTTAGCTTTGGTGTTACCTCACTTCTCCTCCTAGTGCCTGTAGGCCTTAGCTTAAAGCTGCCATAGCATCGAGTAACAAACTGGGTGGCTTGACACAATAAAAATGGATTCTCTTACAGTTCTGGAGGCTGGAAGTCCAAATTCAAGGTGTCAGCAGAGCCTTGTGTGCTCCCTCTCTCTAGGGGAGGATCCTGCTTTGTCTGCTGCAGCTTCCGGTGGCTCCAGGACTCCCTGGCTGGTGGCACCATCACTCCGATCTCCGTGTCTGTTGTCATAAGGCCTTTTCCTTTGTGTCTTCACATCATCTTCCCTCTGTGTCTCTTCCCTTCTTGATAGCACTTTATTTTTTTTTAAAGGCAACTCTACACCCAGTGTGGGGCTCAAACTCAGAAACTCAAGATCAAGAGTCTCATGCTCTACCTTCTTAGAAGGACACCAGTCATACTGAATTAAGGGGGGGGAACCCAACTCAGCTTCTAACAGTGCCCCTTTCTTCTCTCCCAACCACCCTGCTCCTGCCCCAGACTCATCATCTATCCTACTTTATCGTTGCTCTACCCTCAGGAATTCCCCACTAAGAATGCAGAACAATCAAGAACAACTGCAGCAGGCACCTCTGTGGGGCCACAGTATATTAGAAGATACAGAGGACTCTAGATGAAGTACAAGCACCCCCTCTTAGCCATCACCCTGTCCCCACCCTGAGCCCTCTGCTTCCCCTGAGACCTGGGTCCCTGGCCGGCTAGTCCAGCCTGCTTCTGAGGTTGGGATCCCAGGGCAGCATAGGGGGACTTTGCTTTAAGGAAAAGCTGCTCAGCTGTGGTAAAATACTCCACCAGAGGTGGGACGATTTATTAGAGCAGGCCATTTTGTAACGAATGCATGTATTTTTAAGTAATCTTTTAAAAGGCTGATAAAATCTAGTGATTAAGCAATCATACATATTCCGAATCACCTCATCTACAGTCAGCACTGTATTTTCTCACGCGAACTCCAAGCAGCTGAACTGGCCTTGGGAAGGTTAAGAGGCCACAGGGCAAACTCTATCATTAAACGCTATTACCTGGGCAGGTGGAAAAGCGGTGCTGTTCCCTTCTCAGGAGTCCTGGGATTCACACTTTGGAGATTCAGGCTTGGGGCCCAAGTCCCAGCACAACAAAAGCCAAAGCAGTGCCCAATTTTTCTGTGGCATGATGCGCTCGTGTTGAATGTGCCTTAAGCAGGGAGACTGGTCGTGGAGCCTCTGGAATACTCTGATTATGCTCCAAAGTGTATACTCCGCAGTCATGCTACTGACCTACCTTCACTGTCTGCGGGTGTCTAAACTGATCAAACCAGAATGCTTCCAAAAGGAAACCAGGAGAGTAATGAAAACTTTCCTCAGAATTGGAAAAACATGCACAAAATATTTAATGGAAAACTATTTCACTACTTAAAATGTTCTTTACACATTTACTCATCCTTATCCAATCTTTTTTTTTTAACAAGACATTTCCACTGTAAAATTATTCCATTTATAATATATGCTCAATGTAGCAAATTCAAGCAACATGGAAATCCATTACACACGAGGCGCCTGGCTGTGCCCGGCTGGCTCAGTCAGTAGAGTGTGTGACTCTTGATCTTGGGGTTGTGAGTTCAAGCCCCACGTCGGGTGTAGAGATTACTTAAAAATAAAATCTTTAAAAAAAAAAAGGAAATCCATTACACATAAGGAGAGTTTTTCCTTTTTGCTTCTTTAATTCAATTCTACTCTGAGGTAAGCCCTGTCAGTGGTTTAGTATGTATCCTTCCATTTTTCCTGTCTATTCTCACACACATACTTCATTCTTTATAAAGGCAAAATAACACGTAATTATGCAAATCCAAATAGCCCCACAGCCAGTGCTGAAAGGAACTACTTAGCAGATCTGAGTTGGCCACATGGAACTGGCTGATACCAAAGTTGAGCTCTGAAAGCTCCCTCTTTCTAACAAGGTCTAACAAGAGTTTTGCCTCGACCAAGTAGCTCATTATTATATTGTCACAGGCATGTTCCTTGCTTCCTTCCATAAGCAAGCAGAGCATCATGGAATTGGGTCCTTTTACTGTAATCCTTTTCATGGTGGAACTGGTGCAGCTCTCCCCAGCTTAAGCACACTTCTCTGTGAGGTAATGGGTGCTCAAGGAACGGTCTGCGCTCCCAAGTTTTCCCTCAATAAGCCCTATTTTGTATTTACATCACATGGCTCCAGTGGGGGGGTGGTTTGTGTGTGTCTTTGCTCCCTCTGCATGTCAGTGAATATGCTAGACTTTACTTACCCATTCCTCTATTAGTAACACAGGTTTCTGGAAATGAAATGATGGGGTCATAACTTACATGTGAAACTGGATAAATCAGATTTCTCTTTGAAGAGGTTGTATGTGCTTTCTGTTACTGGACACCTTTGCCAATCCTTTCTTAAACCAAGCAAACAGAATATTGGCTGAAAGGTCGGGAAGGGGGAACTCTTTCAGGATATACTGTCCATGGTGTTTCCTCAGACAGAAAATGTCACCTTCAGCTCTAGTCTCCAAATCACACCCCGTCTGCAGGAGCCACACATTTCCACCAGCTACCACAAAGCCTTTGGGCCTGTTTTCAACAGAAAGGCTCTTTAGGAAATCTGCTCTTCTCCGCAGCCTTCAATGAAAGGACCAGCAGCTTTAAATTTTTTTTTTAGATTTTATTTATTTGAGAGAGACAGAGATAGTGAGAGAGCACAAGTGGGGAGGAGAGGGAGAAGCAGGCTTCCCAAAGAGCAGGGAGCCCGATGTGGGCTCGATCCCAGGACCCTGGGACCACGACCCGAGCCGAAGGCAGACGCTTAACTGACTGAGCCACCCAGGCGCCTGGACCAGCAGCTTTAAAGGAGAACGTGATCACACCGGAAGAAACTAGCATCAAGGAAAACCTTTACAGATGCCTCAAAATTTCATTACTGTTTTTACTTTTTATGATGAGACAAATTATTTGAGAATGAATATTTCAAAGTTTTAAAGCATAAATCTCAACAGAAAGGAATGGAGTTCTGCTGTTTGCCTGCCATCTCCTATCTCTGATCTTAACTGGAGAAATCAGTCAGCTTGAGCAGAACGAAGGTCAGAGGTGTTCCTCTCTGGATTACTGGGCAGGAGACGCATGCATGGGCCCCATCCGCTTCCTACTGCACCCCTGAAAGGGGCAGAACAGGGAGCCTTAGCGAACTGGCCAGACACACCCCTGCCTCAGTCTTGCTCTTGTGGGTGGGGCTCCTCACAGCACCTCATCCCACACCTAGATGAGGAATTCTCCCTGAGAGGTGCGTAGGAGCATTACATTCCTGTCCTTAGCTGAGTTGTAAGTGAGAGAAGACATGGCGAGCCAACCAGCTGCGGTTTTTAGTTGGGCACAGCAGTGCAGGCTTGGCTGACTGCTAGCTCTGAACCCGAGGCAGGCTGCTGGCCCAGGAGGACAGGTGAGCTGGCGCTTTACCCACATGAAACTGCCCTCTTGGTTGGCCAGATCCAGTCCCTGAGCCTTTTGGTTGGTAACCCTAATTTACAAGGGGGAATGTGTGTGGTTACACATCCAGTTATGCAATAGGAAAAACAGCAAAGCACTGCTCTCCACCTTAGGCCATAAAAATGGAGGAGCCACATTTTGGGTCACCTTGGTCATAACACACCCAAATGCCTTCTGGTAAGAGGGCCAGCAACCAGGTAGAGGGCAGCTGATGGATTCAAACCCACAGCCACCCACACCTGCAGGAAGGGATGCTGAGGCCAGACAGATGTCAAGAATCAAGAATGGTGTGACTGAGTAGCCAGTTTAAAACAATAAAACAGCCTGGGGGGCACCTGGGTGGCTCAGTCGTTAAGCGTCTGCCTTCAGCTCAGGTCATGATCCCAGGGTCCTGGAATCAAGCCCCGCATCAGGCTCTCTGCTCGGCTGGGAGCCTGCTTCTCCCTCTCCCACTCCCCCTGCTTGTGTTCCCTCTCTAGCTGTCTCTCTCTCTCTGTCAAATAAATAAAATAAAATCTTAAAAAAAAAAAACACAAAAAACCCCACAATAAAACAGCCTGTCCTTGCCTCAATGACTATGCACTTGGCATGCTGGCTCCAGATAAAGAGCTCTGGCAGAAAAAAAGAAATCTATTACCTCCTTTTATCTCCATCCTTAACAAGGGTCCCATTATACCTCAGCATTTTCAAATTCCGCCCAGAATTCCTTCACTGAAAACCATTCACAGTCATTTTATCTGGGCAGGGAGAAACACGCCAAGGGTAACACGAGTGGGAATCTGGGCAGCCACATTTACTAGGAATGGAGCAATCTGTATTTTTAGAGACTGGCCTTGTCAAAAGTGTGGACTTTTGGACTCTTCTCGGTTCTTTCATTACTCTCTCCTAGTCCTTTAGGGATTCCAGCAACAAATTTGTCAAAGGATGAATTGGTGAAAATACATTATTTTTATTTATTTATTTTTAAGTTATCTTTATACCCAACATGGGGCTCAAACTCACAACCACAAGACCAAGAGTTACATGCTCCACTGACTGAGCCAGGCTGGTGCCCTGAAAACATTATTTAAAAAAAATTTTTTTTTTTTATTTGAGAGAGAGAATGAGAGAGAGCACATGAGAGGGGGGAGGGTCAGAGGGAGAAGCAGATTCCCTGCCGAGCAGGGAGCCCGATGTGAGACTCGATCCTGGAACTCCATGATCGCGACCTGAGCCGAAGGCAGTCGCTTAACCAACTGAGCCACCCAGGCGCCCCTAAAATTTTTTATTTTAAGAGAAAGCAAGAGCGAACAGGGTGGGGATAGGGGCAGAGGGAGAGGAAGTATCCTAAGTAGGTTCCATGACCAACTCAGAGCCTGAGGCAGGGCTCCATCCCAAGTCTCCGAGATCATGACCTGAAGAGAAATGAAGAGTCGGCCACTTAACCTATTTAGCCAGCCAGGCGCCCCAAAAACTCGTTATTTTTAATTCATTGGTTTTTTATGTTGCCATTTTCTTTTTCCTGCTTCTTTTTGTTTTCGGGACCGGGGATCGGGGTGGGAATGTGTGCATGCACTCCAGGGGAGATTTTACAAATTATTATCATGTATCTGTTTACTTAGGATTTTTTGGGGGGAGGAAGTGGTCATTTTTGTGAGCCTCAGAATGATTTTTTAAAATTTAAAAAACATGGGGGGCGCCTGGGTGGCTCAGTCGTTAAGCGTCTGCCTTCGGCTCAGGTCATGATCCCAGGGTCCTGGGATCGAGTCCCACATCAGGCTCCCTGCTCAGCGGGAAGCCTGCTTCTCCCTCTCCCACTCCCTCGCTTGTGCTCCTGCTCTCGCTCTCTCTCTCTCAAATAAATAAAATCTTAAAAAAAAAAAAATTTAAAAAACATGGTACATGCTTTTTATCAGTTTAATTTGGTTGGGTAGCTCATTTCTAATTTCATTTCCAACCAATTATGTTCCAATTTTTGGACAAATTTTTCATAATTTAAAAGTTCTTAAGGGATTTGTCCAAAAGCAAATTGGTTAAAAATACGGATATTCTAGGGATGCCTAGGTGGTTCAGTTAAGCGTCTGCCTTTGGCTGGGGTCAGGATCCCAGGGTCCTGGGATTGAGTCCTGCTTCGGGCTCCCTGCTCAGTGGGGGAGCCTGCTTTTCTCTCTGCCGGCTGTTCCCCCTGCTTGTGCTCTCTGACAAATAAATAAAATCTTAAAAAAAACATATGGATATTCTAGTTCCTAACTGGTAACTTTGGTATACCCTGTGATCTTACAATGTATTAACACTTTAAAAAATATATTTATTTATTCATGAGAAATAGCGAGAGAGATCACAGAGAGAGATTACACATTATTTTGATTTTTTAAATCAAGAATACTTTGATTAGGTAATATATACATACATTTAAAAAATTTTAAAGGGCAGAAAAAAATATAGCGTCCTTCTGTCTCCCAAAGAAAACCATTATGCCCAAGTCTTGAGTATCCTTCAAGTGATTTGGGCACATTTAAGTATCTAGCTATACTTTTTTCATTTTTATATTTTATTTTCTTCCATGTTTATGTTTTATTTTAAAATTCATTTTTGACCAATGATGCTCACTTTATTCATTAAGGCAATTTTCTACTATTAAAAAAAATCTGCATAGTTAGAGTTGAGAAGCTTTCATAAAGCTTCTTTGAAGAGAAAGCTTCATAAAAAGAAAGCTTCCTGGGTGCCTGGGTGGCTTAGTTGTTAAGCGTCTGCCTTCGGCTCAGGTCATCATCCCGGGGTCCTGGGATTGAGCCCTGCATCAGGCTCCCTGCTCCGCAGGAAGCCTGCTTCTCCCTCTCGTGCTCCCCCTGCTTGTGTTCCCTCTCGTCGTATCTGTCAAATAAATAAATAAAATCTTAAAAAAAAAAAAAAAAAAGGCTTCCTATGGGAATGATGATGTTTGATGAGACACGCCTGAAAAGAATATTCACTTAATATGTAACACAAAGGGGAAAAATTGTTTTCCACATAATTTCTCATTAATTTAGAGCAGTAATAATGAATCTCAAATGACACACTGGTGAATGTGAGTCATTTAGGGAAGAGGCCCCCAAATGTAAAAACTTTCCTAAATAAAAACGGTCGCCTCATTAATATGAGGCAGTGAGGTCAGCATGCACTAGCTTATGATTTTATTAGCTCATGTTTGGTTGTTTATTACACACCCAGCACAGAACTGTGGTACCGAGGGGCAGGACATTTTATATTTTGTAAGATGAAAACCCTAAAATACTCTTAGATTGGTATCCTGAAACCACTGTTCAAAAAAACCCACAAAAACAAAAAACAAAAAACACCAGTTTATTCCTTTATTAAATCACTGAGGATACTCTTCCTGTACCTTTAACCCTAAGTGCCCGAATGACATAGACACCATTGTTGTTTTGGCAAGATTGATGATTACATGAAGATAAAATTCAGCAAAACCTGAAAATGTACTCAACACAGGACTTGACATGACTTCCCCCTCTCAAGGTCAAGCCCACTGGTGCTGAACTGATACCATCACTAGGGAATGTATGAGAAGACCAATAAAACTCACACTATTATTTATAGATCCTCTTGTTCAACCTTACTTAGAATATTTTCTTGATAATTAATGGTGAAAGAAAATGCTTTCCTCTTTAGAACGGGAACAACATCAGTCATAGACAAGAACTGCAGTGTTAAAAACTCCCAGGCAACATGATCCAACATGTAGAAAATCCTAAGAAATCTATAAAAAAGCTGCTAAACTAATATGTAAGCTTAACATGGTCCCAGGATACAAGGTCAAATGACAAAAATGTATTTTATTTCTATATACGAGCAAGTAATAATTGGGAATTGCAATGCAAAAAGTACCCTTTACAATATCATCAAAACTGTAAGACATTTAGAAATAAACATAACAAAATATACATACAATCTCTACACCTCTCGGACATACACATTGCCAGCTACATCACTAGATTAAAGAGCCAGGCCCCCTCCTCCTCCTGACAGTCTTTTGAGATTTCAGTTGATTTCTATAACTGACCACTTGTTTTCCTTTTCAAGGACTTTAAAATCCCACTCTTATGTTTTAAATTCACCCATAAAGCGTGAGCCCAAGAAATACTAGGCCCCCACCCTTAACCCCAATGAAAGCAGAGCCCCAGGCCCATGTGCACTCCTACCCGAGACCTTGCTGTTTGGCCCAAGACCTTGGTATTTGGTGTGCTATGTTATTTCCAGGCCCTATAATTAATAAACATTTATTTTTTCAAAGTTTGCTGATGGTTATTGTTGGAGACATCTTGCAATCTTAATTGGAATCACAAGGGCCAGAACAACCACAACACTGGCTAGTCATATGCTGAGACAGGCACAAATACTACTAAATGTTGCTGAGAAAAATTAAAGACCTGAATAAATGGAGAGATGTATTATATTCACAGATAGAAAGTCTTAAGATGTCAATCCCCCAAATTGATCCAAAGATTAAACACAGTCTTTTTTTATTTAATGTTTTATTTATTTATTTGAGGGAGAAAAAGAGTGTGTGCGCATGCGGAGAGAATCTCAAGCAGACTCCATGCTGAGCGTGGAGCCTGACACAGGGCTCAATCTCATGACCCTGAGATCTTGACCTGAGGTGAAACCAAGAGTCAGACGCTTAACTGACTGAGCCACCCAGATGGTCCTTAAACACAATCTTAATCAAAATTCCAGTAGGGTTTTTTTTCCCCCCGGTAGAAATCAACATGCTGCTTCTAAAATTTACACTGAAATGCAAAGGACCTAGAATGGCCAAAACAAATTTTACAAAGAACAAAGGTGGAGGACTAACACTAGCTGAGTCCCACACTTGTTATATCTATAATCATTAAGACAGCATGGTACTGGCATAAGGATTGACATAATACCGTATGAATATGTCATTACTATAACAAAACCGAGTCCAGAAGTAGACCCCAAAATACATGATCAACTGATTTTCGACAAAGAAGGCAAACTAATCTAATGGGGGAAGTGCTCATCTTTTCACTGAGTGATGCTGTGAGTGTCCATTTGGAGAACACTGAACCTCAACCCTTACACCTCATGGCTTATATAACATTAACTTGAAATGGACCACAGATGAAAGAGTGAAAGCTAGAACCATATAAAATATTCTATAAGAACATCTTTTTGACTTTTAAGGCAGGTAAAAATTTCTTAGACAAAATGCATGAGCCAAAAGTGAATCAACTGATAAAATGCACTATAAGAAAGTAGAAACCTGCTCTTTGAGACAGTTAAGAAAAAATGAAAAGGCAAGTCTCACACTGGGAGTATATATTCATCACACATATATCTGCAAAACACTTGTATACAGAATATAGGAAGATCTCTTCTTAAAAAAATTTACTTATTTTTTATTAGTATCAGAGGTAGAATTCAGTGATTCATCAGTTGCATACAACACCCAGTGCTCAGTTCCATCAACTGCCCTCCTTAATGCCCATCACCCAATTACTCCATCCCCCTACCCACCTCCCCTCCAGCAACCCTCAGTTTCCTAGAGTTCAGCATCTCATGGTTTGCCTCCCTCTCAATTTTCATCTTATTTTATTTTTCCTTCCCTTCCTCTATGTTAATCTGTTTTGTTTCTTAAATTCCACATAAGAATACATGGAAGAATTCTTACTCAACTCGATCAATCAGTAAACAGGTATTTCACCAAAGAAGATACAGGAATGCCAACAGGACATGAAAAGATGCCCAATATCAACGGTCATGAGAAAAATGCAAATTCAAACTGCAATGAGATACCACCACACACCTATTAAAATGATTAAAACTTAAAAAGACCGATGGTATCAAATACTGGTGAGAATGTGGAGCAAATGGAATTCTCACACATTATTAGTGGGTGTGTAAAATGGTACATTCCCCTTTATTTTTTTTGAAGGTTTATTTATTTTTAGAGAGAGTGCATGTGCATGAGCCGGGGGAGGGGCAGAGGGAGCGAGAATCCCAAGCAGATTCCCCACTGAGCATGGAGCCCCACACGGGGCTTGATCTCTCAACCCTGAGATCATGACCTGAGCCGAAATCAAGAGTGGGACACGTAACTGACTAAGCCACTGAGGCGTCCCAGGGTAAACCCCTTTAGAAAATATTTTGGCAGTTTCTTTTTTTTTTTTTTTTTAAAGATTTTATTTATTCATTTGAGAAAGAGAGCATGAGTGAGGGGTGGGAGGAAGAGGCAGATGGAAAGGGAGAAACTGACTCCCTGATGAGCAGGGAGCCCAACACAGGGCTCGATCCCAGGACTCAACCAACTGAGACATCCAGGCACCCCTAGTTTAGCAATTTCTTAAAAACTAAACCTACACTTACCATTTGACCTGGAAATCCCATTCCTAGATATTTACCTGAGGAAAAAAAACACATATCCACAGAAAGACATCTACCTGAATATTGGTAGAGGCTTTATTCATAACAGCCCCACACTGGAAATAATCCAACTCAGATGTCCATCAACAGGTGAATAACTAAATTGTGGGGCATATCCATCCAGCAAAATACTCAACAATAAAAAACAATGAACTACTGATATATGCCACAACACAGATGCATTTCGAAATATGGTGAATGAAGGAAGCCAGACACAAAAGTGTATTCTGCATGATTCTATTTAAGTGAGACTCAAAAGACAGGCGGAAATTACAGGGAGAGAAAACGGATCTGTGATGGGTCGGAGACGACAGGGAAATCGCACAAGCCAATGACAGGATGGAAATGTCCTACATCTTGTTTGTGGTGGTGCTTATGTGGATATCTGTGTTCATCAAAATTTATTGTATCACACATCATAAAATATGTGCCTTTTACTGTGTGAAATTTAGGCCTTAATAAAGTTGATTAAGAGACCAGTATTTGCTCACTTTGGCAGCATATATACTAAAACCGGAAAGAAAAATACCAACAGAGAAGTCTTTGCTCAAGCAAAATTACCACAGCCTTTGTTCCAATCCGAGTTTCAACTCACATTTTCAAATCCCTTAGTCAATTTCCTGGACCCTGAGATCATGACTTGAGCTGAAATCAAGAGCCAGTGTCTTAACCAACTGAGCCACCCAGGCACCCCTTGGCTTATTTTAATTTTCAAAAACTTCACAGCTTTTCCACAAACTGCTATTAAGTCAACTGGTTTCTTCTATTTTGTGCCTATTATTTTCTTAGATATATCACCATTTCTTTCCTCAATATTGGTGAATATAGAATTTCATTTTTTGAGCCATCCATCCTTGAGAGCTATATTGTTTCCAAATCTCTACCCATGGGATCAGAGATATCTATTTTACTTGTCAAGTAGAGCACTGATGGGCTGCTATGAGTGACATACTGAGGCAAACAGATTTACTCTCCTGACTTTTAAAAATCCATGTTCTCATGGGGCGCCTGGGTGGCTCAGTTGGTTGGGTGACTGCCTTCGGCTCAGGTCATGATCCTGGAGTCCCAGGATCAAGTCCCGCATTGGGCTCCCTGCTCGATTGGGGGTCTGCTTCTCCCTCTGACCCTCCCCATCTCATGCTCTCTCTCTCTCTCATTCTCTCTATCAAATAAATAAATAAATAAAATCTTTTAAAAAAATCAAATAAAAAAATAATTAAAAAAAAATAAAAATCCATGTTCTCAGACACATTTAATCTACTATAAACATCAAGCTTCACTTGTGTCCTCATCAACTTTTACACAACCCAATTCATGAAATCTCTTCCTGTCAACTTTGCTATGGATGGGTCAACTTGTAATGTTTTTAAAAGTTGAAAACTTTAAAATTTTTAAGCTTTCTAAGTTGCCTCTGAGGAACATTCCATACCAATCACTCCAAAGCTCCTTATTTGCTACTCTGCATCACTGTTATCTAAATTACTTCAGTCTTCCTTCTCTTGTTTGGAAGAGAAAATATATTTAAACAAAACTCAAGAGAAAGGTGATTAAAAAAGAAACAAAAAACAAAAGCCACTTGTTTCCTCTTAATAAAAAAAGGCAGGGGCACCTGCGTGGCTCAGTGGGTTAAGCATCTGACTCTTGCTTTCGGTTGAGGTCATGATCTCAGGGTCATGAGATCGAGACCTGCATCAGGCTCGGTGCTCAGTGGGGGGGGGGTCTGGTTTAGATTCTTCCCCCTCCCTCTGCACCTCCCCCCCCGCTCGTGCGCGCTCTCTTAAAAAAAAAATTAAAAAAGACACAGCAAAAACAAAATCTGTTGAGACAATCAGAACAGTCAGATCAACTACCTCCCCCTGAAATACAAAACTTCTGTGTGCTAATTTAGATCACTGTGTACCTACCTTGTTTGGATGGCCTATGATTACATGATTACACAATAAGTCCTACATTGCTAATGACAGGGTAAGGAAAAATTAAACACACATTTTGGATTTATATAAAAGCATTTAATACACTGATAAAGAGAATAGTATTAAAAGACTGATCTCACTGATGAATCGTAATTTCAATGCAAACAAGTCCCCCTTCTGGCCCACCTACCGCTTCTCATCACTGATCTATGAAAGCATACATAAAAAAGACCTCAAACAAAAGCCCCCAGAGATCTAGAGTAACTGAGAAGTAATTCAATGATTTTTAAATTATTACAGTACCTTACAATACTTATATATGATACACAAGTGAATGGGGACTCTAATGGCACCCTTGGTTCAAACAGGAATGTGTTTCATGGAAAGGGGATTGCCTGAGGAGCAGCCTGGAGCTTGAGTCCTTGGAGGCCGCTTAGTTGTGATTTTCTTCAAATACATAGCTCTATTTTAAGTTTATGGGATAAACAAATCTACTCTAAATGAACCATTAAAAATACCACCGCTGAATGCCTTCAGTCCCTATTAAGAATTAAACACTTTATTCTTTTCTTCATTAGTTAAAAATTAAAACAACCACCTCCTGGGAAGTGAAATCCTCCTAAAAATATAGCTTCTGCAATATAACCTTAGGAGGAACACTCATATTGGGCAGACAGAGCTTGATGAAATATAAGGCATGTACATGTTTTTTCTAGCTCTTGAAAATCTATATCAAACATCTCCCACAACCAGCTCCTGTAAGCATTATGTCTATCTACCATAATATCATCTTGGGGGAAACCTGATCTATTTCTAGCTAGAGTTTAAATCCCAATGTAATAATAATCCTACTAATTTATTCAATCTTAGGATGATATCAGCATTCACTTTGGAAAATCAGGTTGCCTGACAGAGGAATCTCCTAAACTGCAATTTTGGGGTGCTAATTTGCACAGGGTTTGACCTCTGTCAAACCCTGTGTGACAGAGTATATCTGCAAATCTCAAACTCCCTGAGTTCTGTCTTTCTGAGATGTTTCTGTTTTTCAATCATTGTTCATAGCTTCTTAAACTCTGTATTTGTTTTAAAGATTTTGAAGTTTCTTTAAGCCATATTTAAACAAAGCCATATTTTAAAATGATGAGATTTTAGTGTTTTTATTAAAGAGCTCCACAATATTTTAAGGACACAGAAACCATACAGATATGAATTAAATGCCACGTGAGTCAGTGCATTAATCAATTTGCAAAACAAAAGAGAGATAAGAATAGAAATGAAAGAAGGACACTGGCTTTGATGTCAATATATCAAGATTGTGTCAAGGTTGATGAGCGTAATTATTTATATGGGAGAAGTTGTATTATTTGTAGAATTTGAGTGCTGAAAGATACACTTCAACATCATTTACTCCTAGCCTCCTCATTTTCTAGGTAAGAAAACTGAAGCCCAGAAGTTATGCAATCTACCCAGGGTGAGCTAAATTAATTCTTTTGCCTCTGTGTGCCCATATAAATACCAGAACTTTACTCTGATCAAGAAGCAACACTGCACACTCTATTACCCAAAACATACAGAAACACAGCTCTCAATTTACCTTCCCGTTTCTGAGCAAAAAATCCGCATGAATGCAGCCATCAGTAGCAAGAACACGGAGGACGATGGTATTTTGATTTACCACTTAAAGGTCAGTGTTAAATTTGGTATCAAACCAACACAACAGAAAATAAGTAGGTAAAATGTGTAGGCTTAATAAGTGTCTGTTTGGACTTTATCAATCAGGAACATGAGCAAACAGAGCAACACCTTTGCTTTTCCAGAGCCATAAGAAGCAATGTAGGTCGTGGGTACCTGTTTGAAGTCAGGGCTATTTAAGGCTATTCAGAAATTTGGCATGTTCTTCTCCTCGTGGTAACAGGGTTTCTCCTCCCATCTTTGGGCCTGTTTTTTCCTAGAAAAATGAAAATAGTTTAGTGAGAGATGGGTCAACATTATTTGCATGGATCACTAAATTGGTCACTTTGCAAATGACCTACCTTTAGCATTCCATCTCGTTCCCATTTGAAGAGGCCACAGTTACTGAAACAGAAAAGAGGGGCTTTACTCAGTGGTGAGGTATGGGTGACACACATTAAGACAACTGGGTTCACTGCACTCGCAGGAAGAGTATCCGCCATTCAAACAGAAGATGATCAAGGTAACACTCATATTACAGGCTATGCTCTAATGCTACTGAAAATACACACTCCAGTGATTTGAGAAATGGTCTTCAAATCTGTAAAAAGCTAGATACTTCAGAGATGAAATACCCAATGATAGTATAACAGGGTATGCCAACGGCAGGTGATGAACACAAGCTTGGTTTCTACTGCTAGGCATTGAGAAGAGACTCAGAAGAGGAAGCTAACCCTCTGATGCCATACAGTCGATGGCTTTCTCCTTTTCCCTTTTCTGGAACTAAAAGCTTGTGATGAGAGAGGATTAGTCTTCCTCCTGGTCTGCCCAATCCTTCCCTCTTCAAACCCAAAGATGTTTACTCTTATTGTTCAAAGGGCATAGAGACTCTTATTCTCATTTTTTAACATGGTATGTGAGTCCAACCCTGAGCAGAGATGTGACTACTACAAAGAAAGCTTATTTTCCACAAAGTTCACTCTGCCAAAACAAAAGAAACACAATCAACTCATGGAAATATGGCTGCCGGCACTCTTGGATTTGAGAGGCTCTAGGGCACAGGGGATTGCCCTACCTGCCTCATCCTTCTTCCTCAAAGTCTAGACTACTCCTGCCCTGAGAATCAGCATACCAGTGGCCTTGGCCCTAAGCCTCTTCACCACCTTCCCTGTCTAGAGACTGAGTATCTCTTGAGAGAAATTTTCTAGACTACTAGTAGATCAATGATGAAATTATAAATAACAAAACTTCTAGTCAGGGGTCAACAAATTATTACCCATGAACCAAATCCAGCCTGCCACCTGCTTTTGTAAATAAAGTTTCATTTAAACACAGCCGTCCACTTGTTTCTGTATTACCTATGGCTGCTTTTGAGCTATAACACCAAAGCGGAGCAGTTACAAACAGACCACCTGGTTCATGAAGCATAATATATTTACTATCTGGGCTTTGACAGAAAAAGTTTGCCCTGTTCTAGATCAAGAATTGACAAGAAAAAGGGGTGCCTGGGTGGCTCAGTCGTTAGGCATCTGCCTTCAGCTTGGGTCATGATCCCGGTGTCCTGGGATCGAGCCCCATATCGGGCTCCTTGCTCAGTGGGAGGCCTGCTTCTCCCTCTCCCACTTCCCCTGCTTGTGTTCCTGCTCTCGCTGTGTCTCTCTCTGTCAAATAAATAAATAAAATATTAAAAAAAAAAATTTGACAAGAAAAAGTCTAGAAAAGCAGTTGTTAACAAAAGTAACAGCACCTGGAGGATGAAAAAGCATCTTGCTCTTTCATTTGTGAGCTGTACTTACTGCTTATTAATGGAATTTTTCTGATACTCAAATGTTTTACATATGCTCTTGCTGTTAAAATATTTTGGAGAAGTCAAGTATCAATATACAGATAGATACTTTAAAAAATTATAATCCAGATCATAGCAATTTCACAAACCAGCTCCTGACTAGGTAATGAACTAGCATGGAGTCTGCGTCCCCTCCCCAACCCCAATCAACCCTGGAGAAACTTGGAGTGAAGTATGGGTTCCAGGAAGTAAACAAAACCCAAAAAACAAAAAGTAAGCAAATAAGTGGAGAGACTATCCTGGTGAGACATTCTTGGGAAGACTGAAGGAGATCTTGAAAGTGCCTCAAATTCCGAAGACTTATCATCATACAAATTTTGTCCTTTAAGTCAATAAAGTCAGAAATTAAAAAAAAAAAAAAGGGTAAAAATCAATCCCATATATTTGAAAATTAAACAACATTACTAACCCTTGGGTCAAACAGGAAGTCATCAAAGGCATTAGGAAATCAAATCCTTCTTTTAAAAAAGATTTATTTATTTAAGTAATCTCTATACCCAATGTGGGGCCCGAATTCACAACCCCGAGGTTGCATGCCCCTCCGACTGAGCCAGCCAGGCACCCCAAGAAATACTTTTTTTTTGTTTTTTAAAGATTTTATTTATTTATTTGACAGAGAGAGCGCGCGAGAGAGGGAACACAAGCAGGGGGAGTGGGAGAAGGAGAAGCAGGGCTTCCTGCGGAGCAGGGAGCCCGATGCGGGGCTCGATCCCAGGACCCTGGGATCATGACCTGAGCCGAAGGCAGACGCTTAACGACTGAGCCACCCAGGCACCCCCAAGAAATACTTTTAGCTACAGGCCAAATATTGTGGGAGACACTAAAGCAAGATTGCTTAGAGGGAAACATGTAGCTTTAAACACATTGATGTGGGAACGGGAAAATTTAAAAACGAGTAAGCTGAGTGTAAGCAATTAACTGACATTGGCAAAAGGATATACAGCAAACCCAAAGAAACCAGAAGGGCAGAAAGATAAGGACAGAAATCAGTAAAACAGAAAGAAAATCAATAAATATTAAGAAAGCTAAAAGATGGTTTTCTGAAAAGAGAAGAAAAATAACAGCACAAAATACAGTAAATGTCTACTAATAAAAAATAGCAAGTAACAGACTAAAAACAATAAAAGTTTATTAGGAACAACCATATGTCAATATACTTAAAAACTTAAATGAAGTGAATTAAAAGAAAAAAAGAAAGCTGAAATTGGCAGAAGAGACCATGAAATTGAAATGGTTATCAAGCCACTTCGGACCTTAAAACCTGGGCCTAAATAATTTTACAGTTGAGATTTATTAGAAGCTTAAGAAATAATTAATTGCTATTTAACATAAACTATTTCCAGAAGCTGCTCAGTTCATTTTATGAGGCTCATATAATCTTTGTTCTAAAACCAGGTAAGGCTAAAAAACAAACAGGTCTAATTCACTTATGAATATACAGTGGACCCTTGAACAAGATGGGGGTAGGGGTGCCGCCCCCTCTGCACTTGAAAATCCACATTTAACTTTTGACTCCCCCATAACTTAACTACTAATAGCCTACTGCTGACCAAAGCCTTATTGATAACAGTCAATTAACACATATTTTGTATATGTATTACATATTGTATTCCTACAATAAAGTAAACTAGAGAAAAGAAAATATTATTAAGAAAATCATGAGAGAGAGAAAATACATTTAGGTACTGTACTGTGTTTATCGAAAAAAATTTGCATATAAGTGGAGCTGTGCAGTTGAAGGGTCAACTACAGACATAAAAATCCTATATAAAGGGGCGCCTGGGTGGCTCAGTCGTTGGGTGTCCGCCTTTGGCTCAGGTCACGATCCCAGGGTCCTGGGATTGAGCCCTGCACTGGGCTCCTTGCTCCACGGGAAGCCTGCTTCTCCCTCTCCCACTCCCCTTGCTTGTGTTCCCTCTCTCGCTGTCTCTCTGTCAAAAAATAAATAAAAATCTTAAAAAAAATCCTATATAAAATATTAGCTAATTCAATATAACTGTATACTAAAATAAAAAATCCTGGACACAACATCAAAACCACTAATAATCCAATTAAAAAAGACATGAATAGACACTTTTCCAATGATACACAGATGGCCAACAGATACATGAAAAGATGCTCTACATCACTGATCATCAGGGTAATATAAGTCAAAACCACAATGAGATATCACTTCACACCTCCCAGAATGGCTAAAATCAAAAAGACTAGAAATAACAAGTGTTGGCAAGGATGTGGAGAAAAGAAGAACCCTCGTGCAGTTGGTGGGAATGCAAATTGGTGCAGCCACTGTGGAAAATAGTATGGAGGTTCCTCAAAAAAACAAAAAATAGAACTATCCTAAGATGTAGTAATCCTGCTACTGAGTATTTACCCAAAGAAAATGAAATCACTAATTTGAAAAGATATATGCACCCCTGTTTACTGCACCATTTATTTACAATAACAAAATTATGGAAGCGTGCGTGCACGATACACACACACACACACACACACACACTGGAATATTACTCAGCCATAACAAAGGAGTAAGACTGTGCCATTTACAACAGCATGGATGGATCTAGAGGGTATAATGATAAGTGAAATAAGTCAGTCGGAGAAAGGCAAATACCATATGCAGAATTTAAGAAACAAAACAAATGGAGAAAGAAAAAGAGACATTTACCAGACTCTTAAATACAGAGAACTGGTGGTTGCCAGAGGGGAAGTTGGTGGGGAGATGAGTGGAATGGATAAAGGGGATTTCAGATTAAAAAAAAAAAATCAACAAGTAGGGTCTACTCAAAGAATGAAAGGAAACTTCTGAGAGTGATGTCACCATCACAAGGTGAGCCGTTCCTTTTTCCTCTCCCTTTTGATTTATAAGTAATTGGACATCTATAACCAAAAACCAAACAAACAAACAAAAGCACCTGTGCACAGCATCCAAGTCACCAAGGGTGGATGGGAGCAGGGAGGGCAACGAAGGAGGGGAGCGGTCATGGAAACAGCAGGTCAGCAACACCCTTCTGGCAGGAGGTGGAGGGTGAAGGTGTCGAGTGAGGGTCGGCCACCCATTCTGCAGCTTCTACAGCTGGAAGGACCGCAGGAAAGTGCCTCCTCCTACCTGCCCAGGGATTCGGCCCACGGACTTCCAGGCTCACCCAAAGCCACAAATGCTAAGTACACACCTCCCCTGAGTTGGCCACCACCGCCCCCTTTTTAAAGGGCACTCTGCCCAGAGAAATCAAAAACATGTGCTATAGTGCCACCTTCTGGAAAACAAAAGAAAGGCTCCTAATTAATTAAAGGTTGAACTATGAGAATCAAAGTGAACAAAACCTTGCCTAAGTTAAGAAAGGTTTTCATTACTTCAAATGCGATGGCAGAGACACTTTTATCACACACCATGAAAAATCACGGTAATACAGCATTAAAAATAAAAACAAAAACAACCTGACAATTTTCCAGCAAAGGAGCCCAAAGAATATTGCAATCTAACTGATAAAGATTTTAAAACAGCTTTTATGAAGAAATTCAGCAAGCTACAAGAAAACTTAGAAAGGCAACGCAATGGCCTCAGGATTAATAAACAGAAGAACTTCACAGAAGAAATTTTTTTTTTTTTAAAGATTTTATTTGTCAAAGAGACAGAGAAAGCACAAGCAGGGGGAGTGGCAGGCAGAGGGAGAAGCAGGCTCCCCACTGAGCAAGGAGCCCGATGCAGGACTCAATCCCAGGGCCCTGGGATCATGACCTGAGCTGAAGGCAGACGCTTAACGACTGAGCCACCAGGCGTCCCCACAGAAGAAATTCTAAAAAAAGCAAAACAAATTCTGGAGCAGAGGAACTCACTAAATGAGATGACAGAATGCACTGGAAATACAGCAAATCAAGATGGAAGACAGGAATCTAAAAATGATTCAAGTGGAAGAAGTGAGAGAATGAAGATTTTAAAAAAGAAAAGAAGTCCTCTGAGATTCCACATAGAAACAGATTCCATTGGAAAAGCCAATGTAAGAAAGATGGGTATTCGAGAAGGGGGAGACAAGAGGACAAGAACAGAGCGTTTATTTAAAGAAGTAATAGCGCTGTGAATTGTGTAAGACTGATGAATCACAGACCTGTGCCTCTGAAACAAATAATACATTATATGTTAAAAAATAAAATAAAAAAAGCAGATAGTAGGAAGGGAAAAATGAAAGGGGGAAAATCGGACAGGGAGACGAACCATGAGAGACTATGGACTCTGAGAAACAAACTGAGGGTTCTAGAGGGGAGGGGGTGGGGGGATGGGTTAGCCTGGTGGTGGGTATTGAGGAGGGCACATTCTGCATGGAGCACTGGGTGTTATACACAAACAATGAATCATGGAACACTACATCAAAAACTAATGACGTAATGTATGGTGATTAATATAACATAATAAAATAAAATTAAAAAAAAAAATGTAATAGCTGAGAACTTCCCAAACCTGGGGAAGGAACTGGATACACAAGTCTATGAAGCTAGTAGAATACCTTCTTATCTCGATGCAAGAAGACCTCTCCAAGACACAATTATATCAAAGCTGTCAGAAGTCAATGAAAAAGAAAAAATGTGAAAGGCAACCGGGGTGGGGGGCGGATAGCAACCTACAAAGGATCAGGCAATCAGATTTCTCAGCAGAAACTCTATAGGCCAGGAGACAGTAGAATGGCATATGAAAAATATTTGAAGATTAAAAGCTGCCAGCCAATATTCTGCAAAGTTATCCTTTAGATGGGAAGGGGAAATAAAGACTTTCCCAGACAAACAAAAGCTGAGGCGTTTACCATAGACCTGCTTATAATAAGAAATGATGGGGTGCCTGGGTGGCTCAGTCGTTAAGCATCTGCCTTCGGCTCAGGTCATGATCCCAGGGCCCTGGGATGGAGCCCCGCATCAGACTCCCTGCTCGGCGGGAAGCCTACTTCTCCCTCTCCCACTCCCCATGCTTGTGTTCCTGCTCTCGCTATGTCTCTGTCAAATAAATAAAATCTTAAAAAAAAAAAAAAAAGAAAAATGCTGAAAGCTCTTAGAGCTGAAACAAAAAGACAGAAATACACAAAACTCCAATTAAGGTGATAAACAGTCAGAATTATAAAATTGTTAACTCTTTTCTAGAATAGTATATTAAACTCTTAATTATAGTATAAAGGTTCGGGCGCCTGGGTGGCTCAGTTGGTTAAGCGATTGCCTTCAGGTCAGGTCATGATCCCGGGGTCCTGGGATGGAGCCCTGCATCGTGCTCCCCGCTGCTCTGCAGGGACCCTGCTTCTCCCTCTCCCTCTGCCTGCCACTCCCCCTGCTTGTGCTCTCTCTGTCAAATAAATAAACTCTTTAAAAAAATAAGATAAAAAAAATAGTATAAAAGTTCAAGGAAAAGAGCATTATAACTATGGTTACTACTTGGTGATGACATCGCAGCACAAAGGAAATAATTTGTGACCTAAAATATAAAAAGGGAAGAGAAAAAAGATGGACCCTTTAAGGTGAAGATAAATTGCTGATAGCAGAGAAAGGATTATTTTACCAAAGAGATGTTTTATGCAGACCTCATGGTCACCACAAGTCAAAGATCTAGAGCAGAGACACTAAACATAAAAGGTGGGGAGACTGGGAGGGGGGAAAGATGGCAGAGGAGTAGGGGACCCTATTTCAACTGGTCCCGGGAATTGAGCTGGATATCTACCAGACCACTCTGAGCACCCACGAAACCAGCCTGAGATGTAAGAAGATCTGGATCTCTACAAACAGAATATTGCAGGAGGTTGGTTTTGAGGTACAAAGCGGAGAGCCCTGTATCGGAGGATAAACGGCAGGGGGAGGGTGCCTGGACGTGGGGATCCTACACCACTGGTGAGTGACAGCCTCGCGCGCTGCGGACGGGCACAGACTCGCAGAGGGCACAGACTCGCAGATCGGTAGCGTCTGGAAAGGACTTTAGGGCAGCCCCCGGGGTGGAGGACCAGACCGGCGGGGTCACACGCGCACGAACCTCAGCCGCTGGGACAGAAACCCGGAGGGAGGGTCGCGCACACGCGACTGCAGCCTCCGAAACGGAAACCTGGTGCATGGGGGTCCTGCCGGTGAACTGCAACCTCCAGGGTGGAAACCCCGAGCGGTGGAGTCACACACACGCGAACTGCAGTCCCCAGGACAGGACCCCAAGCGGTGGAATCGCGCGTGCGTGCGAATTGGCAGCGGCTCGCAGTTTTAGAAGCACAAAGGGCAGAGACGTGCCCCGACCTGGAGGCAGGACTGGGAGCGCTGCGGAGGGGCGCACAACCCAGGACGCTGCAGTTTATAGCAGCACGGACAGAAACGGAGACGGTGTGGCCTGGAGAGCACACTGGAGAACAGACTGAGTTCTCTCCTCTGAGGCAGAGGGTTGGAAACGGTCTCTTCTGCTCTGACTCGTGGAAGAGACGCGGAAAGCCCCCAGGGAAAGGCGCCAGAGAACCAAAGCCCCAAAAATTGATTCCCACTGAGCCCATGCCCCGCCACAGGGGCGCAGGGCAACTCCGCCCAAACAGGGTTGCCTGAGTAACAGCGCGGCAGGCCCCTCCTGCAGAAGACAGGCTGGGAAAACAAGAGGCCAGCAACCCTAAGGTCCCAAGAAAACAGGTGCATCTTGCTTGGGTTCTGGTCAATAATTTGGACTCTCTGCATTCCCTCAACCACCCATCAACAGAATGACTAGGAGGAGGAACCCCCAAAATAGAAAAGACTCAGAGATTATGACTTATGCTGCAGATTTACAAATGGATGCAGATATAACCAAGATGTCGGAGATGGAATTCAGGCTAGCATTTGTGAAGACAATGGCTAGAATGGAGAAATCAATTAATGGCAACATAGAGTCTCTAAGGGCAGAAATAAAAGGGGAATTGGCAGAACTTAAAAATGCTATCAATGAGATCCAATCCAATCTAGATAATCTAACAGCTAGGGTAACTGAGACAGAAGAGAGAATAAGCGATCTGGAAGACAGTATAATAGATAAAAAGGGGAAAGAGGAGGCCAGGGAAAAACAACTCAGAATCCATGAAAATAGAATCAGAGAAATAAGTGACACCATGAGGCGTTCCAATGTCAGAATCATTGGAATCCCGGAGGGAGTGGAGAGAGAGAGAGGGCTAGAAGATGTATTTGAGCAAATCATAGCTGAGAACTTCCCTAATCTGAGGAATGAAACAAACATTTGAGTCCTAGAGGCAGAGAGGACCCCTCCTAAGATCAAGGAAAACAGGCCAACACCCCAGCATGTAAAGTAAAACTTGCAAATCTTAGAACCAAGGAAACCATCTTAAGGGCAGTTAGGGGGAAGAGATTCCTTACGTACAGAGGGAGGAACATCAGAATAACGTCAGACCTATCCACAGAGACCTGGCAAGCCAGAAAGGCCTGGCAAGACATCTTCAGGGTACTAAATGAGAAGAACATGCAGCCAAGAATACTTTATCCGGCAAGGCTTTCATTTAGAATGGATGGAGAGATGCAGAGCTTCCACGACCGGCAGAAGTTGAAAGAATATGTGACCACTACGCCGGCCCTGCAAGAAGTATTAAGGGGGGGTTCTATAAAAGGAATAAGACCCCAAGAGTGATCTACAACAGAAATTTACAGGGACAATCTATAAAAACAACGTCTTCACAGGCAACATGATGACAATTAATTCATATCTTTCAATAATCACTCTCAATGTGAATGGCCTAAATGCTCCCATAAAACGGCACAGGGTTGCAGATTGGATAAAAAGACAGGACGCATCCATATGCTGTCTACAAGAGACTCATTTTGAACCTAAAGATACATCCAGACTGAAAGTGAAGGGATGGAGATCTATCTTCCATGCCAGCGGACCTCAAAAGAAAGCTGGGGTAGCAATTCTTATATCAGACAAATTAGATTTTAAACTAAAGTCTGTAATAAGAGACACAGAAGGACACTATGTCATTCTTAAAGGGTCTATCCAATGAGAAGATCTAACAATTGTAAATATCTATGCCCCCAACATGGGAGCAGCCATCTACATAAGCCAACTGTTAACCAAAATAAAGAGTCATATTGATAACAATACGTTAATTGTAGGAGACCTCAATTCTCCACTCTCAGCAATGGACAGATCATCTAAACAGAAAATCAACAAGGAAACAAGAGCTTTGAATGATACATTGGACCAGATGGACCTCATAGATATTTACAGAACATTCCACCCTTCCATATATACACTGGAATATTACTCAGCCATCAGGAAGGATGAATACCCAACTTTTACATCAACATGGATGGGACTGGAGGAGATTATGCTAAGTGAAATAAGTCAAGCAGAGAAAGTCAATTATTATAGGGTTTCACTTATTTGTGGAACATAAGGAATAACATGGAGGACATTAAGAGAAGGAAGGGAAAAATGGGCAGGGGGAATTGGAGGGAGAGATGAACCATGAGAGACTATGGACCTGAGAAACAAACAGGGTTTTAGAGGGGAGGGGGGATTGGTTAGCCCGGTGATGGGTATTAAGGAGGGCAGGTACTGCATGGAGCACTGGGTGTTATACGAAAACAATGGATCGTGGATCACTACATCAAAAACTAATGATGTATTGTATGGTGACTAACATAACATAATAAAATTAAAAAAAAAAAAAAAAAAAGGTGGGGAGACTGAGCAAATCACCATGGAAAACCACCAACTTAAAAAGTAGGCAGAAACAAGGAAAAACAAATAATGTGGAGACCAAACAACCAGAAGACAAAAGATAAAATAGCAGTAGTAAATCCTTACCCATCAATAATCACCCTAAATTTAAATGGATTGAATCCATCAGTCAAAAGGCACAGAGTGGCTGGATGGACAGAAAAAGACTCAACCATTTGCTGCCTACAGGGGTCACGTCTCAGCTCTAACGACACACACAGGCTCAAAGTGAAGGGATGGAATATATGTTAATAAATTGGACACATTTCAATCTAATTTTATACCTCAAGGAACTAGAAAAAAAAGAACTAAGCCCAAATTTAGCAGAAAGGAGGAAATAATAAAGATCAGAAAAAAATAGAGACCAGAAAAACAACAGAAAAGATCGAGACTAAGAGCTGATTCTTTGAAAAGATAAAAAAAATTGACAAACCTTTAGACTAAGAAAAAAAAGACACAAAATTAGAAATCAAAGAGGAGACAACTGATACTACAGAAATACACAGAATCATAAGAAATGACTGTGAAAGATTATATGCCAACAAATTACATAACATACAAGAAATGGATACATTTCTAGAAACCTACAACCTAAGACTGAATCAAAAAGAAACCAAAAATCTGAACAGACCAATAATGAATAAACCAGCATCACTTTGATGCCAAAACCAGAGAAGGATACCACAAAAAAATAAAAAGGTAGACAATATCTCTGATGAATATAGATGCAAAAATTCTCAACAAAACATTAGTGAATCAAATTCAAGAACACATTAAAAGGATTATACACCACGACCAAGTGGGATTTACCCGTGGGATGAGGATGGTTCAACATACACAAATCAATAAATTTAAGACATCACATCAAATAAAAATCACATGATCATCTCAATAGATACAGAGAAAGCACTTCACAAAATACAACACCTTTTCATGATAAAAACCCTTAATAGATTGGGTATAGAAGGAACATACCTCAACATAATAAAAGTCACATATGACAAATTCACAGCTAACATTATACTCAAAAGAGATAAAATGAAAGCATTTCCGTTAAAATTAGGAGCAAGACAAGGATGCCCACTCTCACCACTCCTATTCAGTATAGTACTGGAAGTCTTAGCTAGAGCAATTAGGCAAGACAAAGAAATAAAAAGCATCCAAATTGGAAAGGAAGAAGTAAAATTGTTGCTATTTGCTGATGACATTATCTTATACATAGAAAATCCCAGAGAGTCAGTCAAAAAACCATTGCAGTAATCAACAATTTCAGTAGAGCAGCAGGATATAAAATCAACAAACAGAAATCAATTACGTTCCTTTACACTCAGGATGCACTCAATAACAATAAAATGCTTAGTAATAAATTTAACCAAGGGGCGCCTGGGTGGCTCAGTTGGTTGGGCGACTGCCTTCGGCTCAGGTCATGATCCTGGAGTCCCGGGATCGAGTCCCGCATCGGGCTCCCTACTCGGCGGGGAGTCTGCTTCTCCCTCTGACCCTCCTCCCTCTCATGCTCTCTGTATCTCATTCTCTCTGTCTCAAATAAATAAATAAAATCTTTAAAAAAAAAAAAATGTAACCAAGGAAGTGAATGGAAATCTACGAGACTTTCCTGAAAGAAATTGAAGATACAAATGAATGGAAAGACACCCCAGTTCACGGATCTGAAAAAATTAATATTGTTATAATGGCCAAACTACCCAAAGCAATCTGCAGAGATTCAATGCAATCTCCATTAAAATACCAAAGGCATTCTTCAAAAAAGAAAAAGAAAGAAAGGAAGAAAGAAAGAAAGGAAAGAAAGAAAGGAAAGAAAGGAAAGAAAGAACAACCCTAAAATTTGTGTGGACCCAAAGAAGACCGTGAATAGCCAGAGCAATGCTGAGAAAAAAGAATAAAGCGGGAGGCATCATGCTTCCAGGTTTCAAACTATACTACAAAGCCATAGTAATAAAAGCAGGATGATCCTGGCGCAAAAATAGATACATCGACCAGTAAAACAGAATAGAAGGCCTAGATTTAAATCCCAGTATATATAGTCAAGAATACCCAAATGGGGAAAGGACAGTCTCTTCAACAAACAGTGCTGGGAAAACTGGAGAAACACACGCAGAAAAAGAAAGTGGACCATTATCTCACATCCCTCACAAAAATTAACTTGAAACGGGTGAAACACTTAAACATAAGACCTGAAACCATAAAACTCCTAGAAGGAAATGTAGGGAAAAAGTTGATTGATACTGGTCTTGGCACTGACTTTTTGAACACGATGCCAAAAGCTCAGGCAACAAAAGCAAAAATCAACAAATGGGACCACATCAACTCAAAAGCTTCTGCACATCAAAATTAACAAGTAACACAATGAAAACCTACAGAGCAGGAGAAAATGTTTGCCAGCCATCTATCAGACAAGGGGTTAATATCCAAAATATATAAAGAAGTCAGTCAACTTAAAAACAACCCATGGATAAGCTAAATGGTAAGATCGTACAATGAAGAAAAGATATCTACTCACAATCATAGTAAACTGGAAATAAAAAGGAACTTTCCTTAAGTTGGTAAAGGTTATACTTGGAGGAGAAATTTGTGAAGGATACATTCACTTTAAGATAAAGATCAAAAATGGAAGCCCACTATCATCACTATTATTTAATATAGTATTGGAGGTCTGGCCAACCCTATCAGGAAAGACAAAGAAATAGAGGGTGTAAGGATGGGAACAAAACAGGTAAAATTTTCTTTATTTGCGGATGATCAACTACATAGAGAAATCAACAAGTTACTGGCATAAGAGCCTAATAAGCTTGCCAGAGGCAAGATCACCATATAAAAAAATTAATAACATTTCTCTACACCAACAATAAGCAACTAAAAAATATACTAGAAAGTAAGTTGCCGTTCAAAGTATCAACAAAAACAATGACACATCTAAGAATTAATTAAGAATACTCAACATTTCAGTGGAGATAATTTTAAAAATTAATAAAAGCCAGAGGATGGAATGAATAAATGGGAAGATACTCCATGATCTTAAAAAAGATGATTTCATATATAAAAGACATTAGTTCCCACAAAATTGGTTTATTCATTTAATGTGATCCTAATTCTACTACTTCTTTTTTTTTTTTTTTAAAGATTTTATTTATTTATTTGACAGAATAGCGAGAGCAGGAACACAAGCAGGGGGAGTGGGAGAGGGAGAAGCAGGCTCCCCGCCGAGCAGGGAGCCTGATATGGGACTCGATCCCAGGACTCTGGGATCATGACCCGAGCCGAAGGCAGACGCCCAACAACTGAGCAACCCAGGCACCCCCTAATTCTACTTCTGAGTGGGATGGTCCTTAAACTAGTGCTCTGAGAACATCAAGAAAACCTGAATGAAATAAATATCCTAAAGGGAGTATCAACCACTGTAGGAGAATCCCAATCTCCATCAACAGTTCTGTGGGTGTCCTCCTCCAGGACCAGACCCAGACTCTCAGCTTCCCGCTTGGCCTAGAGTCGGCCAATGCTCCCAGGGCAAAAATGGCCACAGCAGTTAGCTCATTGCTCTAAGGTCTACCCTGGTTCTGGTTCCCTAGTTCTTGTCCCAGCAACTTCAGGACCTTCAGAGAAATGACTTCTGTCTTTCATTCAACAAACATTTGTGAGGACCCACTATGGGGGCACTATACTAAGTACTAGGGGTAAAGCAGTGAAGAGGGCAGGGTCCCTTCCCTCTGTGAGCTTTTAGGGATGGCCCGAAGAGGCATGGAAATAAGGCCTGACCCTCAAAATGAATTGTCCAATGTTCTAGTAGAACGGCATCACATGGGAATTGAAGAGGGTTTAAAAACGTCAGGTAATTCTCCTACCTGCAGTGCTTTTTGGGGAGCCTATGCAGGGAGATGCTTCTGTTTCCACAGGGACACTTGAAAAACCTCTTTAGGCCGTCATGCCAGTGGTAGTCATGCTGCTCACTGATGCAGGTCTCCAAAGGCTTGAAGTGGGTGTAGGCACACTGCATAAAACCAACAGGAGGGCACACATCTCTCAAGAGCTTTGAAAGAGAAACTGGCTATCTGCTAAGAGGGCAATCTGTTCCATGAGAACTTTTGTTTTCTCACCACCACCCAGGTAGCTGAGAGCAGAGCAACCACCTTATCTACTAGCTGCGCTGATTTCTTGAGTCCCGCGGACTGATTTTTTCTTGTGTTTGCCACAATTTTTGGTCAGGCATGAAGTACACAACAACCTTCTGTAACATCAAGACAGAAACACTGGAAACCTCCCAATAGCTTCATCAGGTCTGTCCTAAATTTACTGCCATTGCTTGGTGATAGGACACTGACACTTGGGGCCTATTCAGTAGCCCTTTTATTTCCTCTTAAAAAGCCTCAGAAAAGGAAGTAAGCTTTACTACTCTTATTTCATAAGCAGCAAAATCAAGCAGAGATATTAATAATTCACTTGTAATTTCGATCCTCACAAGGACTGAATAGAATAGTAAACACTTAGCAGCATCCAGACTAAGAAAGAGAACCTCCCCAGCACTCCTGAAGCACTCCCTGCGCCCCCTTCCAGGCACTGCTCCCCCTGCACCGCAAGGGTAATTACCACCCTGCTTTCTAGCAGCAGAGATTCATTTGCCTGGTTTTGAATTTTGCATGAATGTAATTCTATGACACATTAAAAAAAAGGGGGGGGAAGGGAGGGGAGAAAGAAAGAAAAAGGAAAAAAAAAGGAAGGAAAGAAGGAAGAAAAAAGAAAGGAAAGAAAGAAGGAAGGAAGGAAAGAAAGAAAGAGAAAGAAAGAAGGAAGGAAGGAAGGAAGGAAGGAAGGAAGGAAGGAAGGAAGGAAAGAAGGAAAGAAAGAAAGAAAGAAAGAAAGAAAGAAAGAAAGAAAGAAAGAAAGAAAGGAAAGAAAGAAAGAAAGAAAGGAAAGAAAGGAAAGAAAGGAAAGAAAGGAAAGAAAGAAAGAAAGAGAAAGAGAAAGAGAGAAGGAAATGATGGGTGAACATTGAAATAGCTGCTGGGACAGAGCCCCGTGGTTTCCGGTAATCAGAGTCTAGCCAGAGAAGTAACTTTTGGTTTTGGCAGCCTCAGAAATACAGAGCAGAATGGTACGCCAGCTGTGGTAGGCAGAACAGCCACCCCCTGCCAAGACACACACACCCTACTCCCTAGAACCCATGAGCACATTAGGTTACATGGCAAAGGGGGACCAGGGTTGTTAGTTGATCTTAAAATTGGGAAATGATCCTGGATTATCGGGTAGGCCCAACGGAATCGTAAGGGCCCTTAAAAGTGGAAGTGGGACTCCTTAGGGAGGAGGCCGGAGGATGTGAGAAGAGGACTTGGCCTGCCATGGCTGGCTCTGAAGATGGAGGAAGGAGTTGCAAGCCAAAGAATACAGGTGGGCTCAAGAAGCCAGGAAAGGCAAGGAAACGGATTCTTCCCTAGAGCCTCCAGAAGGAACGCAGTCCTGCCAGACCTGGATTTTAGCCCCATGAGACCCACGGAGACTTCCGGCCTACTTAAATGCAAGATAATAAAGTTGTGTCCTTTAAACTGTCAAGGTGGTGGTTATCTGAACAGCAATGGGAAACTAACACACCAGCTATGTCCTTAGGTTTGCTGTTCTGTCAGAGTAAAAGCTGTTGTCTGAGGTAAAACCTTTACTTATTCTCAACTTTCTCAAGGAAGCCCCTGCCTTCTGGTGACAGCTGACTTAGGGCCGTCCCCTAAATGTAAAGGAGTGGTAAGGTTTGAAAAGGAATAAAGACAGAGAAAATTGTACTTGGTAAGCTAAGCCTCTTCCTCCTCTTACACGTGCTTATGAGGGGGATTAGCGAGGGAGGATAAAATGAATGGTAATGGAAGGATACGGTTCTGCAAGAACTATTTTTTGGTACTATTTTATCAGTGTTGATGGACGGGGGTTTATCATTTTCTAGTAGACTTAGTGTAAAAATTCTGCAAATATAAAAAATAATGTAATTTATACTTTGCCTTGAGATTCAATTTAGCAGGTTAAGCCCTGAGTAGAAAGGGACAATAGTAGTTGGTCCTAACATGTGACGCCAAAGGAAATCATTCAACCTATGTCCCGGGACTGTGAACCACGGACTGAGGGTGTGCTAGAAACTTGAGAAGGACAGGTAAGAATAACTTGGGTCCAATGGACAAGGCTTGCCTGCAGAACCAGGAGCTGTGATCAAATGAGAGGAGAATCTCACCATCAACGCTCTGCCACCAGAGCTTGGAGGCCAAGTGGGCAGGCAGCCAGGTCCTTGGCTGTTGTGAGCAGCTTGCTTTCCAGCCTAATTAAATGACCTGTGCAGGACTCCAATCACAAGACATGGCCCCATATCCCATATATCTCCATGTCCCACTGAGTCACAAGAGGTCACAACAGCTCCAAACTGGGCCCAGGGTTAGAAGCATCTCCTATACTCACCGTCTTGCATGTCACTACTCGACATTTCACTTCTCTGATGCTTCTCATCTTTTCTTCCATTTGTTCCTTTTTCACCAGTGGCTCAAAATAACGTTCCTGCAGCTCAGCCTCAGCCTGGAACGACAAGGCATACAAGAGACCTTGCACCAAATCCAACACGTATTCAGGCACTGATTTAATAATAATAAAAACAACCAAAGAGACAAGCTGTTATGAGGACACCTGATAAGAGCTCAAGGAACTGTAAACCAAAAGATGATCAGAAGTAGACATAAGCTCTTATTTTTCCAAAAACTAGGATGAAAGCATCTGGTGATTTAAATTTTAAAACACCAAATACAAACTGAAAATACTAACATTAACAGCATCATCGCGTCAAGTGTGTGCAACAGAAGGGAATTATTTCTCCTGTGCCAATACAGACTCAGGCTATGGAAGGCATTCAGTGGCACCCCACTTATGACAGCCCAGTCTATTTGCCAGACCAAGCACTTGGCAGGAGGAATCCCTGGTTGTCTTGAACAGGGAGTAGGTGTGAGGGCAGAGAGAGATTGAGAGCAGAAGGTGGTCACGGCTGGGGAGTTATTGCAGCTGCACAAGGCCCGGGGCCTCTGGTGGCCACAGAGCCAGGAGCTCAGCTCTACAGCCTCTTAGGGTTGGCCCCAGCTTCTCTCCCGGCCAAGTTTCAGGTCTGGTAGAATGGTGGGATATACAACTGTCTCATTAGTCAGTAGTTTATCAAAAGAGCAGAGCACTCAGAGCACTGCCCCCATGGAGACATTGTGAAAACCGGTGGGAGCACTTTTTTTGGTCATCCCAACGATTGCTACCCCTGCTACTCGCAGGGACCGGGTAGGCTGCACCCACAATGCATGGAACAGTCCCTTCATATGAAAGGATTCTTCTGACTGTTCTAGAAGGCACCCATGTGGATGAAAAACCCAATTATAATCCTCAAACCTAACTGGCTTTATATACAACCCTACAGTATTTGTGTACAGTTCAAATATACATTGAATATACCAAGAGTACAACCAGGCAACTCCTGTGTATATAGAGGGACAACTGTAGTTTGGTGTCTTCGATCGTTCCCTGGATTATTCACGGTTTAAAGACTTTTTAATTTTTATTTATTTGACAGAGAGAGAGGGAACACAAGCAGGGGCAGTGGGAGAGGGAGAAGCAGGCTTCCTGCGGAGCAGGGAGCCCGATGCGGGTCTCGATCCCATGACCTGAGCCGAAGGCAGACGCTTAACAACTGAGCCACCCAGGCGCCCCAGGATTATTCATTGTTTAAAAAAAAAAAAAAAAAAAAAAAAATCATACTGTCAAAGAAACAGACCCATGGTACTTAAGTCACCAATCAAACACACCTAAGGAGCCTTCATTTCTACTTGCCTCATTTATGTTTCTAATCCAACCCTCTGACAACTTCATTATTTCTTCTGGGATAGTTGTACCTACATATTTACATAATCAAATATATATTTTTAATATAAACATTTTCCTTTTTTCTTCTTTACATTACACATAGAATATTATATTGATATTCTTGAAATCTGTAGTTAGGTAATTTATATTATCCAAGAATTTTATTTCAGGATAATAAGGGAGCAATCCAAAATACACGGTATTGGGAGCAACTACCCCCAATGGGTTGGTAACTACTGATTTACAGTATTTGAAATACCAATATAAAAATACTTGAATGGATGTTGGCGGGGATGCGGAGAAAGGGGAACCCTCCTACACTGTTGGTGGGAATGCAAGCTGGTGCAGCCACTCTGGAAAACAGTATGGAGGTTCCTCAAAAAGTTGAAAATAGAGCTACCCTACGATCCAGTAACTGCACTACTGGGTATTTACCCCAAAGATACAAATGTAGGGATCTGAAGGGGTATGTGCACCCCGATGTTCATAGCAGCAATGTCCACAATAGCCAAACTGTGGAAAGAGCCAAGATGTCCATCGACAGATGAATGGGTAAAGAAGATGTGGTGTGTATGTATATATATATATATATATACACACACACATATATATACATACATACATACACACATACATACACAATGGAATATTATGCAGCCATCAAAAGGAATGAGATCTTGCCATTTGTAACGACGTGGATAGAACTGGAGGGTATTATGCTGAGTGAAATAAGTCAAACAGAGAAAGACATGTATCATATGACCTAACTGATATGAGGAATTCTTAATCTCAGGAAACAAACTGAGGGTTGCTGGAGTGGGGGGTAGGATGGGAGGGATGGGGTGACTGGGTGATGGACACTGGGGAGGGTATGTGCTCTGGTAAGCACTGTGAATTGTGCAAAACTGATGAATCTCAGATCTGTACCTCTAAAACAAATAATGCAATATATGTTAAGAAAAAAAAAAAAAAGAAGAAGGTAGCAGGGGGGGATATCGGAGGGGGAGACGAACCATGAGAGACGATAGACTCTGAAAAACAAACTGAGGGTTCTAGAGGGGAGGGGGGTGGGGGGATGGGTTAGCCTGGTGATGCGTATAGAGGAGGGCACGTTCTGCATGGAGCCCTGGGTGTTATGCACAAACAATGAATCATGGAACACTACATCTAAAACTAATGATGTAATGTATGGTGATTAACATAACAATAAAAAATTAAAAAAAAAATACTTGAATGGAAAAAAAAAATATCCCTTCCCATATAGCAGGACAGAAAAGAAAGCTATAGCGATGAACCGCTTAAACATCAATTCAAAGCCATAACTACGTGGCAACATTATTATAACACTGAGGTCCATTAAAATAATGATAAATGATATTCTTCAATTCCAGGACAGAGGCAAAGCTAAATTCTATCAGAAATATTCCTGTTCTTCAAAGTCAACTCAGACATATAAGTACATCTTGGTTGAGGCCGAAGAAATAGATTCTTAGTCCCATGACAAAGTACCTCATGTCTGGAGGGCATCTCTATAATTTCTGACCTTTTGAGCTCTTACCTCTTTGAGTATCCCTGTGTGCTTTGATTTTGCTTTTAGAATTTTCTGAAATTCCTCAGATTCCAGGTAGGCAAGTTGTTCTCTCCTTCTTTTCCTGGCAGGCTCCAATTCATCTTCAGCTAGAGCAGAAAGGAAACACAGCAGCTGTCACAGAGGAATTTCAGGAAGCCAGGGAGCCTCAGGGACTCAGCTTCCTCCAGTTTTTTCCGTCTCTGCCCACCAGGCCCTTCAAATTTCATTTACCCCACTAGGTACCAACAGAGGAAAACTCCTCAGGAGTAAGCGGAGAAGTAGGGTCTACAATACGGGGGATGGCAGATTTGACCACTGGATGAGAATCTCTTCCACCTTAAGACAGGAGCGGACTATGATGATAGGTAACATTAACAAAAATCCTTTTTATAAATTGATGGTAAAATGTCACTGCCAACTTGAGTTTTCAAAGTAAAAACGGTAATTTGCAAACAAAGAAATTCTACTTCTTTCAAAGTAAATCTTTATACTAATGTATCTGTACAAAGATCCATGAGTAATCTTTGAAGTTTTTAGGTTGTGCATAATTTCATTTCAATTTAATGTGCTTATAGAAAACGGTCAGTTCCAGTTGTAGAGATTCTATTTAGGTATTGTACAGAGAGGCCAGTTTAAGTAAGATTATGACTTCTGGCATCAGGGATGGTGGTTATAGTTTAGAATATCTCCTCACAGTCAGCGGACTTCCCACTGCTAACTCTGAAATCCACAGTACCTTGAGGAGAAAAGGTGTTGTTCTCTACGCGTTCCTTCACTTCCAGGACATCCTGGGGGTCCTTTTGCTTCTTTTTAATGCTGTTTGGGTCTGTTTTTGTAAGAATCTGGCCTTTTGCCCTTAATTTGGTTATGGCAGCTAACTAGAAAAAGAGGAGATAACAGTCAAAGATGAGACAGTTACCTGTAGCCCTATGTCCCTTTTCTAGTTTTTAACCATGAATTCTGTTCTCAAATATAAATCAGCAAAACATATCTTCTCTTTGCTTAGCATTATTAACCCAGTTATTAAAATTTTAAAGCATGGAGACAGGTCTATAAGCTAATAAAGTTTCAGCTTATTTAAATACCAAGTTCAACAGTTCAGTTACACTGTGGGCTTTAGGACCCACAGAGGAACCACATAAACATTGTGGAAGTTTGTTTTACAGTCAGACAGAATGAGGATAGGATTCTAGCTCTGCCACTTACTAGTTTGTAACCTTACACAAATTACTTAATTTTTCAGCTTCAGGTTCTACATTTATAAAATGGAGATGATACCGTTTACTAGGTTGTGCGGACGCAAAGAGAGAATGCGTGCAAAGCACAAACCTATATGGAGTAAACAACATGTGTGTATATATCACGGGTACATGTGCAATTGTTTTGTTTTACAGTTTATTTTTTCAGTAATCTCTACACCCGACGTGGGGCTCAAACTCATGACCCCGAGATCACATGTGCAACTGTTGTCACTATCATTACTGCAGGTGCAGCTTTGCCTTATGACTAGCCTTTGCCCTTCATGCGGTGATAACGGCTAATGAGAACAAAGAGAAGTCAGGGCTCAGGGTGACTCAGGAAGGGGTGGGGTGGGGTTCTGAGCACTCCCAACTCCTACGTCAATCAGAGCAACTTAGCTCCTGTGTAAGATTTCTTTTAAAGAAGGATTCTTTCAACCACCATTTTACAGTCTTGCCTTAACAATTCCCAGAATTTGTTTCCCTCAGGCCGGCCAGCGTTTAGGCCATCTCCCTCAGCCTCACAAGGAACAGTGTTGGGAATGCGTAACGTTCTTGGATTAAATCAATGGCATTATGTTGATACCATCATCACTTGAAATTCCTTTGACTCTGATTATCATGATCAATAAATAGTTATTACGGTCTTTCCTGATCATAGACATATAAAGTTTGCAACTCCAGGTACGTCCTACAGAATGCAAATTCAAATGTTGAAAATAGATACCACTTACCTTTTTGGCTTCTGCTAAAGCACTCAGTTTTGGTCTTGGTGGTGGCGACTCATCAAAAAAGAGAACATCATCTCCTTCTGAGATGCCTCGCCCAAGCTTGGGTATCTGTGTGGCTGGCGTTCCTTCTAGGCCAGGCAACGCAGCCCCCATTTGCAGAGACTGAGAAGGGGCCCGTTGAGAAGAGGGTGGCACAGCTGGGCTCTCAACCCCATTTGAGCTTTGGAGAAATCTTTAAAGAAATATGCAGTCACAAAATATGCAGACTGGGACACTGCAGGCAAGGCCACCAGCTGATAAGTAGTGGTTAGTAAAGTTAGTAAACCTCCTTGGTCAAGAATTCAGATTAGCACACACTGAGAACGTGCTGGCTTTGCTAACCCCGGTTAACTGATTATTCATTGATAAGCTCTCACTATTTTACCAATTTAGAACATGATTACTATTTTTGCCAACTGGTTTCTAGTGGTGCCTCTCTATAGAACACAGCCCTGAAGGGGAGATGTGAGCTGTATTCCTAGCTCTCTGGTTAGCTAGGACCTTCAGGAACTCATGGAATTTCTCTGTATTTTAGTTTACTGGGGAGCGATAACACACAGGATACGTTTGAAAGTCCTTCACAGAAAGACACTATAATCCACATGGTGATTCATTTTGTAAATAGTCTTAAGGGCTATTGAAAAACAACAGTCGCCACAAACTATTTAGTCCAGAACTTTCATCTTATAGGTGAAGAAATTGAACCCAAAACCCTACTGCCCGTAAGTGACAGGCTGAGGATCAGTACCAGGTAACCCCAGGCCAGGATTCTTTTCACTACCACATGCCCACTCCTGCAACCTGCCTGTGAGACCTGCCCAAAGAGATGTTTTATTTGGCCAGCAAAATTATGAAAAACTTCCAACTGTAATACCTTTCAATGGGCAGGTGCCCTCTATTTCACACAAGGCCAGAACTCCATCTATCTATTTATATCATCTGTAGCCACATGAAGAATGCCTCCAGAGATATTCCATCAGCACCTCAAATTCACCTGCCTGAGGCCAAATCTATGCTCTGGATTTTTCCAGAGAATTTCCTGGTGGCTTAAAGTTGACTTTCCCGTTTATTGAACCATCTACCTTTCAGTGGCCCAGATTTGGGACAGCGTTAACTGTTTTAACAGGGGCAGAACAGGTATGAGTCCAAACCTGGGCCCCATCACCAACCAGCTCTCTGGCGCTCAGTTACGTGACTCATACAACAAGGATAACAGCACCTCACAGATAATGGTAAGGCCCAAATGAGACGTTGTATGTATGCGGTGCATAGCATGCTCTGTACATGTTAAGCATCTATAAACTGTTACTCTTACCACTATTCTGATAACTTGAGTTATGAATCTTTGATTCATCTACCTTCTGCACCATTTTCCACTTGTTTTTACCTCTACAATGACTCCACTTTCACTGCCTCATTTTTACCATTTACCTGAAAAACTGCAAAATCTACTCACTGGCCTAGCCAGTAATTAAAAAACAAATTGTGGTAGAAATAAGAAATGAGAGGAAACAGGTCAACACGTGCTTTCCCCTTTCACAATCCCCTCTTCAAGTGTTCCTTCTTTCTCTTCTTCCTCGGAGTGCTAATTACTGTAACCTGCCCCACCTAGTCTCAGATTCACGATCATGTGTCAGAAATACAGAACTAGAAAGGCTATCTCCTTAGGTTATGGTAAAATCAGTTTTGAACTTTCAGAGTTAAAAAGGTAGCCAACCATCCAAATACTAAAGGCACATTTTGGAAATCCAGTAAGACATTCTGATCCCTTAAATCCACTAAGACAGGAGGACCCCTGAGATGAGCTATCCAAATAGGGTATATCGAACCGTTCTTACCGTTTCTGCATTTCTTCTGACCTCTTCTTCCTCATCTCCAGCACATGCTGCTTCTGCTGCTTCAAGAGGGCTGATGCTGAGATAGCCTGGAAAGTGGGTTTCAGGCTCCCCGTCACCCCTGAAACACACACCACAGACTGAGGGGCTCCAAGGGGCCACGGGAACACAGACATGGGGCCAGAGCAGGGGAAGGCGGACTCTACCTGATAACCTGGCTTTGGCTAAATGTTGTTTTAAGTTTCTGGCTCCAAACGTAGGCAAATCCATCAGTTCCCTAAATTCCTCAGAGCAAGACAAGCTCTTCTGGGGTATTCCTGGAATATACAAACATCAGCTTTAGAGGACTCAAAGTTCTGGCAGTTTGAGATTATGTGGCATCACTTTTAAAGCTCTGCATTCACAACTTAGTCATTTGTAAATGAAGTAGATGGAATGCCAAGAGAAAAATAAGAATCCTGGGCGCCTGGGTGGCTCAGTTGGTTAAGCGACTGCCTTCGGCTCAGGTCATGATCCTGGAGTCCCGGGATCGAGTCCTGCATCGGGCTCCCTGCTCGGCAGGGAGTCTGCTTCTCCCTCTGACCCTCCCCCCTCTCATGTGCTCTCTCTCATTCTCTCTCTCTCAAATAAATAAATAAAATCTTTAAAAAAAAAAAAAAAAAGAATCCTTAGCCTCTCGTAGATTCGTAGGACTGCAAAGGCATGACAAAGATCTTGTTTCAAGTGATGATTAGAACACCAGTGTCTGTAGGGTCATTTCCTACACTGTCTGGAATGTTTGCTATGGGTAGGGTCTGTGCTAGGCCCTCACCACTGTTATGGACAAAGCCCCAAGTGAGAAGGGCAGAGGTGCCATTCTTTGACTTAGACCTGTTTTAACGAGAAGGTAACTCATGGGTTTGACCAGGAACTTGATACTACCGATTCTCATGCTGGACATTAAGAATTAGAGCAGATACATCAAGAAAATTTACAAAGTATTGACGCAAAGACTCAGCCATGATTAATATGCTGTTTTTCCTTAAGATGCTGCCAAGCAGGCTGATGTGCTTAGGCCACATCACTCACTAACTATAGTGAAGAGTGGATAGTTACAACTTAGGGCATGAACAACTGTGACCATTTTCAATCCTAAAGACTACATATTTAAGCTGCAGAAAGAAATATGGTATCGAAAAACAAAGTTACCAAGTTTTTGTTGGGTTTCCTGAATGATCAAGTCTGTCCCCTTAACAACCAGATTAGTCAGAGTGGTTTGAATCTTCTTTTTAGGAGCAACAGCGGCTGCACTGAAATGACAAGAGTCACCACCCCAAAAGGAAAGTCACTAAAATTCAATGCTCTGATGAGGTAAAGGCACAGAAGTATTCATTTATTACAATCTGTCAAAGTTTCTCAAAGCACTGTATAAGGAAACTTTAATACCACGATCCTACAGCATAGCTGGTGAATGCATTATGTCAGGCAACCTGCCAATTTGGTGGAAGCCATTCTGGAAAAGCAATATGGCAAAAGAAATAAAAAATATACCCCACTTTGATCAAGTAGTCTAGGAATTTATCTTAAAGAAATTAAGGACTAGGCAAAAACTTAGAATATTAATGGGCTAAAATATTGTTTGCAATGTTATAAGTTAGAAATACCATAGGGAATGGTTTTATCACAGAACCATGTAAAAAAAGACTATGTGGCCACTAAAAATAATGCCGTAAGTGCATATTCGATAAGGAAAGCATTAATTATTTTATGGGGAGGGGGGAGTTGCAAAGTATAGATCTAGTATGATCTCATTTTATCTTATGGAAATTTATACATATGGGAAAGAAACATCTAAAAGCATATACAGCTGTGTGTGTGTGTGTTCGTGTGCATGTGTGTGCACGTGTGTTCAAGAGATAGCAAGGAACTAACGATTACTTGGTAGTGGGATTACACCTAGTTTTTACAGTCTCCTTTTGACTGAACTGTATACATACAGATATGTTTTTATAATGCAGGAGTATTGCTTTTTGCAGTCTGGAAAAATACAGGCATTATTTTAAATCTTAAAAATGTGCTCAATATGACAAGTTAGGCAGGAGGTGAAAGTCCTCTTGCCCAATTTGTTAGCCTGGGAAAGAAATGTTTTGTTCTTGGACCAGTGGTAGCTCCTTTGTAACAGGTCCTGAACCAGCCACGTCCTCAGATGTACTTTCTTCCCTCCGGTGACAAGGGCATTGATCACCTACTTCGGGGACTCTATAGAGAGCCTGAGATCCCCAGAAGAGAGGCCATGAATGTCTGCCTCAGCAGCATCCCACTCCTATTTAAGGCTTCACTGCTATTAATTCACTGAGTTAAATGCGGGTTCCAAGAGGTCTGCCACCTCACTGTAAGTCATGAGGAAAATGACTTAAAGGATGACAACACTGGGATTAACATACTTTTAACAGCCATACAATCACCCCTGACAAAGTTGCACTATTTACATAGAAGCCAAAGAAGCAGTGTGGGCTCTATGTTAAAGACCATCATGACACAACTTAATGTTCCCCCCTCCTGTGTTTTCCTCTCTACCTGGGAATAAAGGAGGTCCTTGTTTACCTTGTTTCAGACTGTGAGTTTACGAAAGATAAAACCTGTACAAGTCCTTTAGGACCATCACAGAAAAGTACAACCATTGGGTTTATTCTCATAAGGAGAGAAGCAAGATCCCTGTCCCAAAAGAAGCCCCGGAGAATGTCTTACATTGAGGCTGCATAGGATGCAGAAGAAACCCCTCCATAGTAAAAATCATCCCGACACAGCCGTTCTCTTAGGCTGGTGCCTTTGCGGGTAAACCTCTTTGGAATTCGTCCTCCGGAGAAGGTAGACTGCAGGTCGGATCGCCTGGCGCTGAGCTTCTTGTACTGGGCCTGGATGTGGTACTGACAGTACTCACAGTCATTCTGCAAAAGAGCAGCTGCATCAGGACTAGGGCGACAATGTCAATAAACACTGTTCCTTTCTCCCAGCTTCAGGGGTGCTATTGAGTACAGAGCCCCACCTACTGAGCTCCAAGGCCATTCCTCAAGTGCAGCTATGCAGTGACTACCCTGAAATTCCCTTAGATGCAGCAACAATGGGGTTTTAATGACAGCATTGCTATGTGGAGATCTGTCAGGCACTTCCTGCTGAGACCTCTTTTCCCAGCTATTTCCCTCCTGCTATTTCCTGCTCACTAGCTCATCTGTTAGGCAGGAATGAGGGAACTAAAAGGAGATGAAACTGAAACTTGCCATTTAATCTGTTCAAAGAGCTCTAAGTAGCTCTACTTCACATCCACTAGGATGGCTGTCACCGGCAAGAGAAAAAAACAAGTGCTGGCCGAGATGTGGAAAATGGAACCTCCTCTTTGCTGGTGAGAATGTAAAAGACACTCTGGAAGCCAGTCTGCTTGCTCCTCAAAAGCTGAAACATGGGGTTACCATGCAACCCAGAAATTCCAGGTTATATACCCAAGGAAACTGGAAACATTCAACCATCCACATAATAACCTGTACAAGAATGCTTGTAGCAGCAGTATTCATAATATGCCCACTGACTAATGAATGAACAAAACAGGTCTATCCATACAATGGAATATTATTCAACCACAAAAAGGAATGAAGTACTGATGCACACAACGTGAATGAATCTCGAAAACATGCTAAGTGAAAACCAGACACAATTTCCATTATATGAAATGTCCAGAGGCAAATCCATACAGGCAAATAGCAGAGTAGTCCTTACCAGGGGCTGAGAGGAGAGGGTAATGGGGGGTGACTGCTAGTGAGTATGGGGTTTTTTGGGGTGGGGGGAGTCTGAAATTACGTAGTCATTGATGGTTGCACACCTCAGTATTAAAACTACTGAACTGTACACTTTAAAAGGGTGAAGTGTATGGTATGTGCATTATAGCTCAAGTTATCATGACTATTATGTTTTAAAAAGCTCTAAGAAAATACATGTTGGAGTTCAGAGACTAAAATAAGGTTTTCAGTGTATTTCATCATAGTGTTTGATCTCTGGCACTGCTCAGAATTGAGGGCAACTAAAATTCCATCTTCCTTATACCTCCTAGTCAGTTGGTAATAAAAGATCACCTTCCTGAGAGGTTAAATCATTCCCTTGTCCTCAGTTTTTCAAACTGGAAGTTACTAACCACACACTAGATTTTCTTACTTTGGTGCTTCCTGTTATGTAGGAAACTGTTCCAAATTGACTGTTACTGCTAAGCTATCTACAATCTATTCCCATTAGATCCTGTCCTCAGCAGAAACCATCCCAAAAGAACAGAAACCAACCAAATTAACAGTCTGTGTACACGGCTGTCCATTCTTCTTCTTTGCTTTACAGGTTCCCAGGTCAAGAGCTTCACCCATGATTAAAATCTTCTGAGGATGATCAATAGACAAACATACCTGCAGAGAAGACACAGTGTGGGAGTTAAAAGCTGACAAAGGTGTGGCCTTTCATCAGCAAGAATGAGTAAGAGTTTGGTTGGTGGGAGTTAGCAAGGCTTTAGCAGTCTACAGGAATTAGAAGCCAGGACCCTACGAAACAGCTTTAGGAATGGGAGGCATAGAAGACATGTTCAACTCTCCACCCAGTATCCATTGTCTCCTACGTCTCTGCTATAGAATCTGAGTTTCATTCGGGCTGGCCAACACTCAGCCTCAGGTGACGAATCCTGTTCATTTTTCCAGCATCCCTTAAAGCTAGCAATGGTCATGGGACTGTGTTCTGGCCAAGGAAACTGACACAGGAGTTCCCAACAAAAGCAGACAGGGTGGGGCTGGCTCACTCCTGCCTTGAATGGTGATGTGAGGGCAAGAGCTTCAAAGCCATCCAGTGACGAAGAGGAGAAGGCTGAGAGGCTCACAGACACTGGCCCTGACATCACTACACTGCCTATGTTGGGATTATTTATTATGTAAGAAAAACAAACCCCAATGTTTACCATTAAAACAAACTGTAGTGTGGGGCACCTGCGTGGTGCAGTCAGTTAAGCACCCGACTCTTGGTTTCAGCTCAGGTTGTGATCTCAGGGTCATGAGCTTGAGCCCCACATCCATCTCCAGTTAAGATTCTCTCTCCCTCTCCCTCTGCCCCTCCTGCTAGTGCCCTCTCTCTCTTTAAAATAAATAATCTTAAAACAAAACAAAACAAAACAAAAAACAACCTGTAGAGAAGTTTTTCTGTTACTTGTAGCCAAACACATTTGAACCAACTGATGAAGATTTGCTGCCGTTCTCTGGTGAAAGAAGAAAAGAAATAACTTTGCCTCTCACAGATCTCAGTCTGCAACAGCAGGGAAAACTCTACTGCTGCTTGAGAAGATGAAATCGCTCTCATTCTAAGTTGCAGGTATCGCTGTACAACTAACAGAGCAAAGTCCCGTCAACCAGAAAATCCTGCCTGCTTGATGCCGCCAATGGAGACCGATGAAAGAGATTTAAGAAAACCTGAGCAGAATAGTTCAAAACACTCCAGGAAACTTGGAACTAATGTGGAAAGATTTAATGAAAGAAGTTGTTATGAAACATTTAAGAGTAGGGGGAAATTCAGAATATTGGTGGGTGAGGAACAAACAAAAAATCAGATTAGTGGAGATACATAAAAACATGATTCAGTATCTGGAGGTAGACCAGTTTTTGATAGAACTTGGCCAAGCTGTGAAGACAAGAAAGGAAGGAAAGGAGGAAGGGAGGGAGGAGGAAAGAAAGAAAGACAGCAGGAAAGAAAGAAGGAAAGGACAGAAAGACAGATGGATGGAAGGAAGGAAGGAAAGAAAGAAGGAAAGAAAGGAAGACGGAAAAGAAGGAAAGAAAGGAACCAACCAACCAACCATGGAAACAGATTCTTACCTCCTCTGAACCATCCTTGGGCTTCATGGGGTTAGCGTTGAGCAGCCCTATGACAGTACCCTGTTCAGTCTTCCAGAGTTTTTTGTGAACTTCTCCAAACAAGAACAATGACACATACCGTGTCAGGTCACGGAGATCATTCAGTTGCCAGATACTAAATGTTTTCCCCTGGAACAAATATTTATTCTTATTTTTAATAAATTTTGCACAATGGGCTCTACTATCTCCATTTATGGTTCAAGTGCTCTACTGCAGAAACATATATAAACCACCTTGACTACATAATCTTGAGAATGTGGTCTGCTCATTATAAATTAATTCTCTCTCTAGGCTTTAGTATTTATTACCTTTCTCATTTTAGAAATGAAGGTGAAGTAAGGCAAACCAGTAGCAAAAACGTTAGTGAAGTCTCTAATTCTCAGGTCTAATAGTCAATGGGATAGCATGGCCTTTGTAACTACACACACACACACAGAATATTAAAAGGATCAGTGGAAGTTGTGGCACTACCATTTAATAATTTACTGATATAAATTTAGTGGATCTATTATTTATCACTAATTAATTATATTATTAATATTAATAAAAAGGTGTCAGCTCTGTGCTAGTCAATCTTTGCCTAGCTTAGAAGAAAAACAAAAGCATCATTTAAAGACAACAGGTTATGTTTAACTGTAAAATTTCAGAAGTATTATATATCTGAAAAAATGCAACTCAAAATGTTAACCATTTATATAAAAACTTCCACTTTCACAGTTTCTTTTTTTTCTTTAAACAAAATAATTTGAATATTGAATCAAGCTATTTCACACAGGCATACCAGGACAGGTGTGGTTATAGGTTATGGTGAATTATTGACTGGATTCAAGTGTTACAACTACACTTCCATGCATTGGTACAAAGCCTTTCTTGGAAGGGTTCAGATAAAATTTCACACATATTATTTCAATGTCATTATAGCCCCTTGTGACACAGTTAAGAACTTAATCAAATGAACCAGACATGTTCATGTTCACCTTGACTGTCAGAGGGCTAGATCAGCACCCACAGAACAATCTCAGGTTGACCAAGATCTCAATTAGAGAAAGAAATCAGGATTGAGCATGCTTAAGCATAGTATTTACTGGGAGAGAATTCTGATATAACCAAAAGCCAATTTCTTCCCTTTACAAAGAAGGAAATGGAAGTCCTTAAAGATTAAAGGTCAACCTAAGCTCACATAGCTAAGGAGAATGAGGCTCAGGACCCAGGTTTTCTGACTTGCCAGGCCACCAAGTCATCTTCCTGTTACCTCGGTCAAGTGCGATTTTAAAACCTATTACATCTTTTGTAAGATCCACTGTGCTGGACAGCTCTGCAATTTCAGAATTTCTGAGATTGACGACCTCTTCCTTTTAGGCAAGCTCTCCCGAGGATCTGGGAACTCGGCCTCTCCCACACCGTCGGGATGGTAGTGTCACAGGGACCACCACATGTACCCCCAAAACAATGACAAGTGAAATGCAGCAGGAATAATACAGTGAAAAGCCCAAGGACTCTATACAACCAGGTCTTCTGTAAGTAGGGCATTCTTTACAAATTTAACCTTCAGATAGCAATCCAATGATGGCGAGGCAATCTGCGAATTTACTAGCAGCTTTCTCAAAATAAAATACTGATGGGCTTAAGGTAGAGAAATCAAGAACACGAGCACCCACAGTCAGCTTGTGATGGAGCAGCTAAGAAATCAGTAAGATAGCTTACACTATTACAACTCTGTGGAGTGATTTTCTTCAATATAACCCCAAAAGTCACCCAGTCTACTTCTTCTAGCTTCTCACTTGCCATCTTTTCCTTGAGCTGAGACAGTCTGATCAGTTTTCGGCCGACCATTTTCTTGTTCATCTCTGTGGAGGACACTCGAGGCCGCCTGAGTCAAGAAACCAGCAATGATTAGATTATTATTCTAATCTCTTATTATTCTAATATGAGATTACCTGGCACTGTAGCAGGTTGGTTAGAAGAGACGTTTTGGGCAGAAATCTCTGAAGTACCTGTTCTCAGGGAGGTTTGGTTATGTAGTATGGACAAGGCAAAGACTTTTATGGCAGATAAATAAAAATAAGATAATTTTTAAAGCTAGTTTATGATTCCTCGGATAGAGAACTGGAGCTTATACAGAAAACAAGAAAGACTGCACACTCTTTAAGTTCTTATAAATTATAATGTATGTTACAATTGTCTTTTAAAAGTAATCTCTTTTGACTTTAATACAAAATCATGAATTGATACTAAAAATAAGAGTTAAATTTCATCAGTTCTGTAAGAATTTCACAGGGTCTCTAATTTCTAACTGGATTTTTTAAACCCAACATTTTCATATAACAATAGAGGCATGGAATCTAGCTTCAATTAATATATTCTTACTCCTCATGACTGGCCAAACACTTGTGGATTTGTAAAAGTTGTTTTTCTCTAGGAGAATATTAATACCTATTCTGTACTTGATCATATTATATATTCAAGGACAAAAGAAAACAAACAAACAAAAAAAACCATGCCTTTTGACTATTTCAAAAGTCTTTAGGAATAGAAAGTCATAGAGCTAACTCTGAAGCAATTAAGAATATTCAGGAGAGGGCGCCTGGGTGGCTTAGTCGTTAAGCGTCTGCCTTCGGCTCAGGTCATGATCCCAGGGTCCTGGGATCGAGTCCCACATCGGGCTCCCTGCTCGGCGGGAAGCCTGCTTCTCCCTCTCCCACTCCCCCTGCTTGTGTTCCTGCTCTTGCTATCTCTCTCTCAAATAAATAAATAAAAATCTTTAAAAAATATATATAAAAAAAAAAGACTATTCAGGAGAAAAACACTGATGCAGGTGGAGAAATCCTTCTCGTGGCCTGATTTCTGTGAGTGAATCGGTTACTCTCATGTTACTGCCCTTTGGAGTATCTTCAGGGCCTGAGGTGCAGGTATAACAATTACAGACTCAAATAATTGTGCAGTCCCCTAAATCTGTAGGCTGCTCAGCAACTCTGGCCGAGTTTTGACTTTGTCTACCTCCAGTCAATCCACGTGTGCAGTGCACTCCCATTAGCACCATCTTTCTCTGTGGGGAATTTCAACTGAGAACTCATTGGGGCAGGCAGTATCATCTTGGTAGGGGGGTGTTTACCTTGAAAAAAAAAAACCCTGCGGTGCCCTCAGTGGGAACCACAGCTTTTACTGCATCCCACCCCACAGGCTGCCTCAAATGTAACTGGGTACTTTCTTCTGATTTTGGAGAGTAGAGAGTCTTTACAATACACTTTGACAGCTACGTTCTCCCCCTGCTCAATACATAATCTAAGACCTTAGCAGTTTTAGTTTAGATTGACAAGGGTTAGATGCTCTAAAGGGACTGCACTTAGCTACTCAGAGGGACTGTACGAAAAGCAACGTGGTCTCAGAGTAAGGATCCCTGCTCTGACTGGGGCTTTGACAGAATAAGAGAGATACAATGGAGTAGTGGTATGGAGCACAGAAGATTTAGAAGGCTTTTAACTGAACTGATCCTAGGAGGTATGCCTATTTTAACCGAGTATCTTAATTTCCCCACAGTTGTAACTGAAGCAAAGGACATAAATTTGCCTTAAAAGCTGAGGAGGAAAAAGAGCACAGGTACTTTTCCTAACATTAGTTATAAGAAGGGGGCGCCTGGGTGGCTCAGTTGGTTAAGCAACTGCCTTCGGCTCAGGTTATGATCCTGGAGTCCCTGGATCGAGTCCTGCATTGGGCTCCTTGCTTGGCAAGGAGCCTGCTTCTCCCTCTAACCCTCCCCCCTCTCATGTACTCTTTCTCTCTCTCATTCTCGCTCTCTCAAATAAATAAATAAATCTTTAAAAACAAAACATTAGTTATAAGAAGATACTACTATCCTGGTTAAACTGCATATACCTTCATGGATTTAGAAATAGTCTCTATCACTGTTTCTGATTAAATATACTATTATTTAGGGGCGCCTGGGTGGCTCAGTCGTTGAGCGTCTGCCTTCAGCTCAGGTCATGGTCCCAGGGTCCTGGGATCGAGCACCGCATCGGGCTCCCCGCTCAGCGGGAAGCCTGCTTCTCCCTCTCCCACTCCCCCTGCTTGTGTTCCCTCTCTCGCTGTAAAATAAATAAAATCTTTAAAAAAATATATATATATATATATACTATTATTTATTTGTCCATTTCCTTTTTTTAAATTATGTTTTAGTAAACAAGAAAAAAGCTTCTTTAAACATTTCACATGCAAACTGTACTGAATGCTATGGCTCGTCTTACTGCCAAATTCAAGAGCTGGTGGTGTTAAGTGGATTTGCTGTACAAACACATTATTTCTAGAAGGCTCAATCCCTGAGAAGGAGGACAGGTGGGCCATGAGAACAGAGTGAGAGACCTTTACACTTACTGACCTGAGCCTCAGGCCCGAGAAGGCTTCCAAGGAAACCACTGTCTGAGCCGGTTCCGCAGAACTCCTGGGGGTCCCTGCGCTCTGATCTCTGGCCAACCCACTAGGTTTGTTTCCAGGAGTAGTTCGGAGTGGTTGGGAAGGTGTATTTGTCATCCTCAAAGATGAGCTTTGGGGCTCTAGAAAATTAACACAAAAGTTAAGTGAAAGGAAAAAAATCACACTGATCCTTACAAAATTTGTTTTTATAGAATAGTTTCTTTTTAAATCAACATATGCAATAACCAAATCTTGAGAACGAAGGAAGCCCACGAGACCACTTCCGTACTACCCTCCAAACCTTTTCAGTGTAGCCCGAAAGAACTTCCTGTGACAACGGAAAGGTTATACGCCGATGTTGTCTGATATGGTGGCCACCAGCCACATTTGGCCACCGAGCACTTAAAATGGATTAGTGTTTCCAAAGGAAAGAATGTCTAATTTTATTTAATCTAATTTAAACTTAAAGAGCCACATGTAGCAGGTGGCAGCTGTATTACAGTGCTGCTCTCAAACACAGTTCCCTGTGCAATGACATTTACGGAGTATTCCCCATACACAGAGCGCTGTGGTAGACTCCACAAGGGAGTAAGAGCCCTCCTTCAGGGATCAAGGATTAGTGATTTGTGTGCAGATCAACTTCTACCTGAAGAAAACCCAAAGTCAACTCCCCTTTCTTTGTTTGTTTCTGGTTTCATCTCATCCCATTCCACTCCATTTCATTTTATTTGTGGTGGTGGTGGTGGTAGGGAACTAGGGGGACCAGGGTATTCTACCATCTTGCTTGCATTAAATATCCTCAGTGTGGTTAGTTTTCTTACTTTCGAAGTGTTTGATAATGTTCCTGAAGGTCAGAAAACTTGGATATTTTCCTTAATATAGATCACTTTCTCTGAAATAACATTGCGCTGTTTACCCTCAAAGAGACTTTGGGTCACTAGTGGCTCCCAAGCTAGGGGTTAGGACAAACCTAGAACTTTAGAATCTCTAGAAAGCCTGCTCATGCCTCACCCTTCAAAACTAAACTTTGGGGGCACCTGGGTGGCTCAGTCGTTAAGCGTCTGCCTTCAGCTCAGGTCATGATCCCAGGGCCCTGGGATCGAGCCCCACATCGGGCTCCCTGCTCCGCGGGAGGCCTGCTTCTCCCTCTCCCACTCCCCCTGCATGTGTTCCCTCTCTCGCTGTGTCTCTCTCTGTCAAATAAATAAAATCTTAAAAAAAAACCCAAAAAACAAAAAACTAAACTTTGAACACTACCTAATGAAATACCTTAGTAATGTCAAAGGTCCTAAAGGGAAGGATGCCATTCATAAGTGGATACATGGAATATATAATTTATGTCAAATGTAAACATGGAGAGGCTGTTATTCTTTGCTATTGTGTTGTATGCCACTGTTATTCAAATGGGCCTTTTTGAACATCAGTGGTCAATAATATGCTGCTTACTCTGAGTAACCAAACCATTTTGTCTTAGATATTCCAAAGAATTATTATCATGTGCAAACTGAGGCAGTGCAACAAAATCAATACATATGGCTCATATATTTTTTTCATTTTAACTGTGTGCTTACATGTGGGCTGAACTAGAACTATATTTGAGTATATACATCTCTACTCCGGGCAAAGAAGTCTTTTCTAAAGAATGGACCCTCTGCTTTAATACAACCTGGCTTCAAATAAAACTTGGCCACTTTAAAAGGAATCTGTGCCTTGAACCCAGAGGCCCAGCAGTAATCTCTGGATTGCATGAGAACTCAATCCCGTGGTTACTTTACACTTACTACAATTCAAGTCAACTATAAGACTATAGAGCTTAAAAAAATTCAATTCATTGTTTTAGTAAATACAGCTACTCTGTATCTAAGGATTTTCAAGGCACTCTGAGATGTAGAGAAAGATTACAAAATATAGCATATGGCTCTCATTCCCAACACTTACTTTTCTCAAAGGGCAGATAAGATGAACCCCTGGCCCTCCCCAGCAGACAGATATGATAGTGCCAAAGTGAATTTTAAATAGAACAAGAGTAGTGAAAAACCAGGGAGGCCTTGAGTACTACACCTGCAGGTGAAACCTTTGGTGTCCGAGCCACCCGCTTGGTTTTTGGTGGAATAGGGATATCAAGCTCTGCAGAAAAGCATGTCGACTCCTGAATTCTCTGAACTTTCTTCTCTTTAAGAGGGGGGCGTGGAGACTTCTCTATTAAAAGAAAAAGAAATAAACAAAATTTAGAAAGGGGCTCAAAGATAATTTTACCAGCAGCTGGATGCAGAAATAATGCTATAATTTCTTAATAATGGAACTGCATACTATTGCTAGAATTACAGTCTGATTACCAGATTTAGGCAGAAGGGATGGACTTGTAGGCTGCTTAATTGTTGCCATTTTTAGCTGCTCTTGTAAGGATTTCATCTGCTCTTGCAACTTCTTTAATTCATCTAGGAAAGAAAAATATATTGATTTAAGATCCACAGCAGAAGAAATATTATACATGATAAAAATGCTGGAATTATTTTTGGTGTCCACACCCCACCCTGAAACCCTGAGACCCACAATATAATCATATACTGAGAGCTATCATTAACTTTTGCACTTCAAAGAGGTCCCTCAGAGAAATAAACTTTGTATTTTCAGTAATCAAGCCTCTAATATCTAAACTAGTTATGAACTGGTACTACTGACAAATATCAGATATATATCCCCAGTTAACAAGTTTTTAGGTGTCAGGGAATGATTATTATCTCATAAACTGAATACCATAATTAATACAATAAATGCTGACTCCTCTATTAGAAGAAACAGCCAACCACTGAATTTGATTAGAATTTCAAAATATGTAAGGCAATGTCACAAATAAAAGGGCACTCCTCAAAGCTTCTGTTCAGAAATGGTCTCCTGCCCAAACAGAATGAGGAGAAGGCTACAGTGCTGCCCCTGGCTCCAAATGCATATAAATCTCTAAGTAAGATTTTTCTGTAACAGGCAGAAAAGATGGTGGAGCCATTCTGGGAAGGACCAATTACAGCTGGCTGACACTGGGACAGGGGGCCTCTGCATGCTGAAATGCTGGCCCTAAATGTCTCATCTACTAATGCCCACCCTTTTTTTTTGGCCAAGTCATTTATCTCCATCCTGACTCAGCAACTATTTTGATGAAAACTGTCAGATCCATCCATTCTATCTTGAAGAAATTAGAAAAGCAAGTAGTTAGGGCACCTTGCAACTCTTGATTAGTTTTCCCCTGATTGGGACCAGGCGCAGGGAAGAAGCTATTTTTAGGTGATTGCTGCGTGGGAACTTCTTCTTCATCTGTTAAGTCCCCCATATCTCCAAAAAGGGTGGCCAAATTTTCCTTTCCGTCTTCAGTCTCTCCCAGTTCTCCATCAGCAGCCTCCTCTGAATAAGATTCACCGTCACCATCTGCATCAAAGAGCTCGTCATATGCGTCAGGTTCACCATCCTCCAGGGTCAAGGGGTGACTCTCTTCTGGACTACAATCCAAGGCGGACTCATTCTCCTCCAGTAGTGCAGTCAGCAGAGACAAATCATCTTCCTCCCCTGGGAAGAAAGAAGAAGGATAGAAAGTAAACCTACGAGGGCGCCTGGGTGGCTCAGTTGGTTAAGCAACTGCCTTCAGCTCAGGTCATGATCCTGGAGTCCCGGGATCGGGCTCCCTGCTCAACAGGGAGTCTGCTTCTCCCTCTGACCCTCCCCCCTCTCATGCTCTCTCTCTCTCTCTCAAATAAATAAATAAAATCTTTAAAAAAAAAAGAAAGTAAACCTACCTGAGAAAAACCAACAATGACAAGCAGAGTGAATTAAAACATTCACCATTAATAAGGCAATTGAAATGACTCTGCTAATTCACCATTTTGCCTGGTAAAACTGTTGTTCTTGGTCCCTCTTTCCTCTTTCCAGGTGCTTAGAGTGCACTGGGCTAAGGAGGAAGGGGCTAGTATCTGCTTAGTGAACCTAGTGGGCCATGCATGGGGCTGCATCTTTTTACCTGTGCTACTTCAGCTGATGAGCAACTGCCTGTATGCTGACTTCCAAGAAACCCAACCCATAAAGGGAATAATCCAAAAACACACTAAACCTACATTTAGGCTCTTTTTAATTGTTTGAGGGAAAAAAATTTCAAGTGTAGAAAAGGTACAAAGAATTACATAAAATGTACTTATATTTCATCACCCAGAATTAGCCATTTATCATGTTTGCTTCTTGCCTTTATGTTAGATAACTTAAAAAAAAGTTTATTAAGTTCATTGTGCCAAATCTTAGCTCAATTCCTTCCACTGCCTCCATGCCCCATTGCAATAAGTATCATAATTTTGGTATATCATTCTAGTCTATTTTTCATTCAACATTGCATGTATGATTGACCTAAATCAAAACATATAGTTCTAGTTTACTTCTTTCAGTTGCTAGAAGGCATTCCATAGTAAGACTATCACATTTTATTAACCCATATTTTTAATCCAATAAAGGACATATGGGCTATATCCAATTCTTTCCCACCACAAACTATGCAGCAACCACGAATGCGTCTTGCAATATGTGTTTCCTGGAAATACCTATCAGAAGTGGAATTGCTGGACTGTTGGGTATGCACATTTTCCAACTTTCCCAGATACTGCCAAACTGCTCCCAAAGTGGTTATACCCTCACTTGCATTGCACGCAAGTACCATTTCTTCTTACTCCTCACCAATATCTGATATGTCGCTTAAAATTTCTTGCTAGTCTGATGGATAATTTTAAAAGGCATCTCATTGTTCTGATTTGCATTTCCAGCATTCTCATAAGGCAAAGAATTGCTTATGTTTATTGGCCCTTTGGATTTCTTCTTTCTTGATTTGTTTATTTTCTGTGCCCATTTTTTTCTATTTGGGCATAATCCTTTATAAATCTGAGCCATTTTAAAGCAAAGACATTAAGGATATTTCATGTACCCCCTTCAACTCAAAGATAAGGGCTGAAGTCCAGAGAGGTCAAAGGCCTGTTCAGGACCATATGGTGAAAGAGGTCAGCGAGGGAGTCTGGCTTAGGATGGAGATCTCCAGATCCAATATTCTTTCCACCACTCTGCACTCTTAGCAGATGGAAAACAGCCAGTAGCCAAACTCATGGCCTAGAATCTGATAAAAGGGTCTAAATCTTAAAGTCAGAGGTTGCATAATAATTTGTCTGAATTGCTTAGTCAACAAACACTACAAAACTGCAGGATGCAGCAAGAGAGAAGAGGCAATCTGGCTCCCTGTGCTCTGGGTGAGACTGCCACGTTCCCTCAAGAGAGCCAAGAGGCCCTCCCCTGTCTTATTCCCAGCTGTGGATGGAAGAGAGCACACCCCAAGAAGAGGCCTCGGCTCACACCACTGGGAGCCCCAGGGGACAAATGTGGCCAAGTGGCTCCATCCCTTCCTTGAACCCAGTTTCTTTCATGAGAGCACCAGGTCTAATCCTGTGATACCTCCCATCCTGGTTTAACTCAGTCACCACTGAAAATCCTGTCTTCTCCATGTTATGCCAACCCAATCTCCCTGCTTCATCACTCCATTTATACACTGGATCTTCTTCCTCTCAGCTCCTCAAGGACTTAAGTCTGTAAGCACCAGCTCTCTTCCCCACATCACTCATTATATTCCCTGTCTTCTGGAGCATTTCTCTCAGCATACAAATTCATTCTAGTGTCTTCCAACGTACCAACTACCTAATATTTTCCTACTTGTTACTATCTTGCTCTCTGTACTAGAACTGAAGCAGGAATATTGTTCAACCATGTATCCCTAGCACCAGTAAATGCTCTGATTTCGTCTATACCGGACCAAATTGTTAACACCGTGCCAATCAAATGAATGTTTATTAGATACAATATCTTAGAGAACACATACCATTCACCACTTACTTTCATAACTGTCTCCTAGCAAATATTTATACTTTATATTACATTAATCGCCCTGAAGGTAATTTGATGATTTTCGGAAACAGGACACTATTAATTTACCAAAGGTACAATCAACGTCACATGTTATTATAGTGTGAAGAGTTTCAACATTTGGTTCTACTTTTTTGAAAAGGGCAGGGTATAAAATTAGAAAGGACTATAAGAGTTTAACCCAGAGCTAGACTAAAACCATTTCAACAGACTTCAATATTAATCGTGAACTCTGAAGTCAAACTTCAGGGGTTCAAATCCCTGCTCTGGAAGTCTCACCTGTGACAAATTACTAAACATCTGTCTTCCACTCTAAAAAATACAGTTGCTCAGAGGACTAAGGCAGTTAATATAAGTAGGGACCTTAGAACAGTGCTTGGCACATTGTAAGTACATGCCAACTATCATTATTATGAAAGACAATCACTGCTGCCAGGAGATACAATCCCACCTGATTAAAACAAGTAACATTCACTGACTGAAGTGAGATCGTCTCTGAACCACTCAGACAATACTTGAGGGAGGGGTAATACCTATTTTCACTATTTTGCAAGTAGAATAAATGGACACAAGGGTGGTTTTGCATAAAACAAAGAGAACTTACCATCCATGCTGTCAAGGGAACAGTTGTGATCAAGAACTTCCAAGAATCAGGTACCCAGGAGATGGCAGTAATGTCGAATCTTGGCTACGCTATGAAATGAACATGGGAAAAGTCACCCTTGATTGTTCCCTCTCTCACATTGCATATGTAACAAATCTAGGATCACACAAATCCTATGGGCTTGAAGCTCAGAATTCATCCAGAATCTGACCACTTCTCATCCCCACCTACCAACACCATCTCCCTTTATCCTGACTCCAAACTATGGTTATAGAAACTCGGTTGAGGTATAGATTACATGGATGGGAGAGACTGTGAACAAGTATTATTGAGGATGGCCTAAATATTAGGGCTATTATCCCATTTTATTTACTGTGAGACATGTGCTGGCTTCCTTATTCATAGCAGTCTAGTGTGTGGTTCTACTCAGTTGCAGCCTTAGTCACATCAGTATTTTGATTCAATACTACTCAGCAAAACTCAAAAGAGTTGGCAGAACTAAGTAGGGTAAATTCGTATTATTCCATGCACTTTCCTTTTTTCATTTAATTGATTTATTTAAAAAGATTTTATTTATTTGAGAGAGAGTGCGCATAAGCCAGGGGGAGGGGACCGGCAGAGGGAGAAGGAGAAGCACGATCCCCGCTGAGCGGTCTCCAAAAAAAGGCTCCATCCCAGGACCCTGAGATCAATGACCTGAGCCCAAGGCAGATGCTTAACCGACTGAGCGACCCAGGTGCCCCCATTTAAAATTGATTTTAATAACTGCAAGAAAAAAGTATAAATTTTCCTACACTATTATTTAACAAATATGAGCTTTATAGCTAACCTTGGTATGTCTGTCAAGTATCAATTATGATGCTTTCTTTTTATTTATTCAACAAATATTTTCATGGAACTACCGTGTGCACCACACTGTGTTGTCTCCTGGGTAACCTGCTGGATTGTAAGCTTCCTGAGGGTTAGGCAACTGTTGTATTCATCTCTATAACCAACCACCTTTCCCTGCCCCAAAGCTGTGTACTCTACCTCACTCTCACATTCAGTATCACCCAACAATTGCTACTGGGTCTGTCTCCAAAATATTGCTCAGTCTTTTGCCTGAACGACTGCATGAGCGCCTGGTATTGGTCTCTTTGATGTCTTCGTTATACAGCAGCCACTGTAATCTTTTCTTTCCTTAATAATCTTCTAGGAATGTAAATCAGATCGTGGTATTCCCTTAATAAAAAGTCTTTAATGGGGGCACCTGGGTGGCTCAGTCGGTGAAGCGTCTGCCTTGGCTCAGGTCATGATCTCGGGGTCCTGGGATGGAGCCCCATGTGGGGCTCCCTGCTCAGTGGGGAGTCTGCTTTTCCCTCTCCCGCTCTCAATCTCTCAAATAAATAAATAAAATCTTAAAAAAAAAACCCTCTTTAGTGATTTTTCATTGCTTGAGCTAAATTTAAAAGTCTATGAGGAAATGGGTACTGTCTCCCTTGCCTACTTCTCCTCAGTCAGACTAGCCTGCCTTCAACTTCCGGAACACACCGAGTGCTCTCAGGCCTCAGGCTCTTTAGAAAGCGCTCCCCTAGCTCCTTCTCACCCTTCGGGCTCCTCGTAGGCATCGATTTTTCTGAGCCTTCCAGACCACCCTACCTAGTGGCCCCGTTGGATCCCTCTCACACCTCATCCTTTTCGCGACTTTACTGCACTTTCCACTGTGGTGCCCTTGTTTGTTACGTTACTCTCCTTAGAGTCTACTCTTCATGAGGGCACAAATAATTCATAAATAATTTAGGTTTGGAGGCCTGCACATGGCACACATTCAATGATTAGCAAATCATGAACTTAAAAAAAAAAACGAACGAACAAATAAAAGTCTACACGGCACGCGGGCATCTTAAAAGGCTCCTTTAGGGGGCGCCTGGGTGGCTCAGATGGTTAAGCGTCTGCCTTCTGCTCAGGTCATGATCCCAGGGTCCTGGGATCGAGCCCCACATCGGGCTCTGTGCTCAGCAGGGAGCCTGCTTCTCCCTCTGCCTCTCTCTCTCTCTCTGTCTCTCATGAATAAATAAATAAAATCTTTAAAAAAAAAAAAGGCTCCTTTAGGGAAAAAACCAAACCCGGCCCCTTAAGTTGAGAGGACCGCCCGACGCCTGGCACCTCCCCGGTGCATCTGAGAGGCGCCCCTACCTTTCAGCCGCTCCTCACCCGGCGCCCACCTGGCCGCTCGGACACCGCGCTCGCCCTGTCTCGCCCGCCTGACTTCCACGGGCTCCGCGCCTCTCGCTCTCGAAGCTCTCCAAACTCTCCCGCAGACCTTCGTGGCAGCCCCTCTCCCCTGCCGCCGGAAGGCCACCCACATACCCAGACCCCGGCCTCTTACACTACTCCGAACTCGTTCCCGTCCTACAGCCAGACCCGCCAAAATTCCAACTTGATTCCACCCCCCCTGACGCCAGACGCACGCCGGCTTAAGGCCGCGCTGATTGGCTACGTCGCGAAAGGCCGACCTTGCGTAGAGCAATCTGATTGGCCCACGTAACGGGGCGCCCTCCCTGTTGGGGGCAAGGAAACTTCCGGTCGGTGAAGCCTTGGGCTCCTCTAGACAGAATAAAGTGTTCTGGCGCCTCCCAGCGCGGGGAAGTTTGGGTCGTCCTGTAGGGTATTTTTACAGAAGGTCGGAATTCCTGACACTCTGGGACTGTGTCATCCAATCCTTCTGAGCCTCATTTTCTTTCTATGAGGTGGAAGGGTAACGCCTGAGGCCAAGAAGCCTGCGCATACACACTTAAACAGGGAGCACATTCCAGACGTTTCTCCTGCCCTCACAAATGTCCTGTGGTTGGATTGATCCTTGAGAGGTCTAAATCAGCTGGTTGATTATTTCACAACCTCTTGTGTTCAACTGAGATGACTGGACTCAAAAACAAAAATCTGGTTCACCTTTAATTCTGTATGACCTTGGGGAACTAACTTATGCCCTTGGGGTTCTGCATCCCCATCTGTAAAATGAGCCTTGAAGTCTAGACATTCTTTGACGCAGTAGAAACCATTTCTTTACAGAAGAATTTGTGGTGTATAGACTTGGAGAATTGTAACTGGTGTCAGACTAACTTGTTAGGGAGCCATATTTTTCACAGGATATTTTTTTAGTAAAATTCAGACTTTTTTTTTAGGTATTTACATGCTAAAAAGGGTGCTTGTACATAATTCTGAGAACTGCCCTAAGTGCAGGATTATATTTAGCTTCTACAGAATTTAAAAGAATTCAAAGGATTTTTGGTGGAGCAAGTGATGATTTTTTAATTAACTTTTTAAATTAAAATTTTAGTCAGTTAACATACAGTGCAATATTGGTTTCTGGAGTAAAACTCAGTGATTCATCACTTACATACAACACCCAGTGCTCATCATAACAAGTGCCCTCCTTAATGCCCATCCCCCATCTAGACCATCCCCCAACCACCTCCCTCCATCAACCCTCATTTGTCCTCTGTCCTTAAGAGTCTCTTAGGTTTGTTTCTCCCTCTCCTTTTTTTTCTTTTCCCCCTTCCCTTATGTTCATCTGTCTTCTTTCTTAAATTCCACATATCAATGAGATCATATAGTATTTGTCTTTCTCTGACTTTCAAATAACCATTTTAAGTCTTTTTTTATCCCTCTCTCACAGGCTCTATTCAGGCCCTGCATCCCCCCCGCTAATTATTTCATGTAAGATTGTATCTCTATCCATTGTGTTTGCCTTCATTTTCAGAAAAACTAAAATCAGCTTCATGTTGATGAAAATAAACAGTCTGGATACCATCTACATTGATTTTTTTTTCTGTGTCCTAATGAAATATTAATGCTCCTTATTATCTGAAATTATTATATTGACCCAGGAATGGGAATAATACCCCTTTTGAGAACTGCTAGTGTTGAAAAATTCACAGTAATGGAGGAACTATTGTAATCAAATTGAAGAAAATTAAATGCGTCACTACATCTAATTATAAAGGTTCATCAAAGACTTATTGGCTATGTAGACATTCCTGGACCAATCTGATTTGTTTTCCAAGGTTCTTTTCGTCAACTTGACTTTCCAGGTCCACTTGGCACCCAAATCCATGCAAGAAGTAGAAAACTGTACTGATGTAAGCTCTCAAACTTTCCTCCAGTGAGCGATCGAGAAATTATTGTTAGAATGAGTACAGTGGTGATTTTGAGAAAGAATTAGGAGAGTAGATTCAGGACCCACCGATGGAAGGGAGGGAGGTAGGAAACACAGAAAGGAGTTTAGGGTGTTTTTTGAGGCAATGCACCGAAGTCAGGAAACACAGAATATGTTTAGGGTAGAAGACAGACTTGGTTTCAGCTTTCAGAATGAGATACTTAGGATTTAGAAAAGCTTCATCTCCAGATCTGAGATTCAGAGGAGAGGTCTGCACTGCAATGATTCTGATCTTTTTGCCATGGAGTGATCACTGACCCCTTTGAGAACAGAACGAAAATGGGTTTTTCTCCCCCAAGAAAAATGTACCCTCATACACTCAAGATTTTGTATACCTTCTGAGGGGATTCACATATTTTCCCGAAGACACTCTTCAAATTAAGAGCCTCTGGTGTAGAAGGCCAGAACCCGAGGCATGTGAGCCAGTGACAGAAGCTAACAGGAGAAGCCGGAGTGGTTAGGAAAGCAGTCCCACGCTTAGCCCTAGATCTGGGCCTGATCTTCACATGGCCTTATGCTGGTCTTCATCTAGCTGTGTCCCTCACCGCAGGGTGAAGTGTCCCGGAGCTAAGGGATGCACTCATCCAAATCCTGGGCAATGCCTTGTAGCCAAAGCTCTCGTCCTGGGGCTTTTTTTTACCCTATGGCTCTGGGTCTGCTTTGAGGCCTGGCAAGTCCTCTTCCCTTGGTTGTCCTTCGAGGGCAGATCCCTCTGCCGAAGAGGTGGCTATTTGGTAGTGGGTGGGTTGCGGGTAGAATGGGAGTTAAAGGGAGCTTGAATAGCAGGCAGCGGTGTCCCCACACTTGGAGAAAGGCTGCCAAGTGCTACACAGAACTGAGTCCAGGTGAGAAGAGAAGGAGGGTTTGCAGGGCTGGAGCCATGTTTCTGTGTGAAACTCCAAGGAGACTATGAGCTTTATCTCTAAACTTTAAAACTTTACACATAGGATCTTTGTTTGTATTCTGGCCCCAGAGTTTTCCGGTGTAAGGGGTGGGCCTGCAGGAAAGAGATGGCCTAGGATGCCAAGGAAGGAGAGTGTTAAGAAGGAAATGGCAAATGTCAATGTGATATAGCAGGGCTTCTCCAAGTCTGGTCGCTGGGGCAGCAGGTGCAGCAGCCCCTGGGAACTTGTGAGAAACCAAATGCTCACGCCCCACACCAGACCTGCTGAATCAGAAACTGAGGTTGGGAGCCAACATTCCGTGTTCAGCCTTGTGATCGCTGCATCTTTCTACAGCAGTGGTTCTAAAACTTTAGAGGGCACCAGAGTCACGGGAGGGCCTCTAAAACAGATCACAAAACAAGAAAGGGAGAAGTGAGTGGGCTCCAGCCTCCTTCCCCCAAATGCCACTGGGCCCTAGGGCTCAGTACCTCCCTCATCACCCCTGCTAGAGGTGCTCATTCTCCATGTCCGCGTCCACTGCCCCCCCCAATCTTACAGATCTCTTGCATCTCCTGAGCTCACCCCCTTCACTACATCCTCACTTTTGTGACCCTCCTTGACCTCTGGGCACCTCTATCCTTTTTACTTCTAATTGATCTATATCTGATCTCACTTATTCCAATCCATTTCTCTTATTGCTCCCGATTATGACAAAATCTTGGCCTGGATTTTCCCTGAACAAAATTTGTCAATGGCTCCTCTGTTCCTGTAATCCCAAACTTCTTGCCACTCAAGAACTTGACTTACAGATTTGAGTCCTGCCTACTTTTCCACGAACCTCAGCTCTTCTCTTTCCCCATGGAATCAGCCTTTCTTCCAGTCACAGCTGAGCTGGGATTTTCCTCTTCCGAAATATTCCGGGCTCTGGCATGCCTCAGAGCCTTTGCACATGCAGACCCCTCTGCTTAAAGAGCCTCAACCACTGGATCACCTCCTTTGTGAAGCCCCTCTGACCCTTCAGACTAAGCAGTTCACCAAGTATGGTGCTTCGCAGAACTCGAGACTGGGAGGGCACACGGAACTTTCACACTGCATCCTGGTCGTGGGTGTCTTCTGCTTCTCACTGTGGTGTCCTCATCTGGAGGCAAGGGAACTACTCTTGTTCATCTATCTCTTCTATGTCTTCCCTCCTGCTACTGGTGGCTGGCACACAATAAATGTTCCAGAAAGAAAAAAAACCCGAATAGAGTATTTGCTCCTTAGCAAGTCCTTTAGCATCTGGGGGCTCAGTTTTCTTCCTCTGGAAAGTGCTGATATCAGCAGGATGTGGATTAGAGGCTATTTTAGAAGGGCTCAAAGGAGAATTTCCAGGACATTTTCACACACCAGTTATCAGCCATAATCTCTTCCTGCCTCAGGTGCACACGGTGTTGGACAAAGATGTGGTCCATATTCTAGGAACTTACAGTCCAATTTGGGAGATGGGACATATACATAAAATATAAATAACATAAGGTGACAACCAATGGGCACCAATCTTGCTGGGGAGGAGGGAACAAACAGATGAGGTAGAACATTGAAAGACCGTATGGAAGATGAACACCAGGCCAAGAATTATATTCTGTAAGCAGTGAAAGGGTTTGAGCAGATTGGGGAGGAAGATCGGTGTGAAGAGGAAGGGAGCGGCTAAGTGCTTAGACTCAAATTAATTAAGACTGCGTGGTTATTAACTGCCGGCCACATGCTAACTGTGCAACCTTGGGTCAAGTACTTAACCTCTCAGTGCCTCCACTCACTCATCTGCAAGACAGGGCTAGTGATAGTTATTTCATAGGGCATTGTGAGGATTAATGAGAAAAACTTGAAAATACGCATAGTGTGCCCAGCACAGGTCAGGGTAAGTGTGTATTAACTTCTATTCTTGCTACTTTTGTAAAGTGTTGCTTAGGGACTGTGAGCTAACGAAGACAGGTGCCCCGGAACTGAACATACCAGAAACTGGAGGCACAGAAGCCCAGTTAAAGATCGTGACAGTTTCAGATTGCCAGAGTTCAAGGGAAGGGACCCATGAAAGGCATTATGAAGGAAACCTTGTCTGCTTTGGTCACTGGCTGAAGAAAGTAACTTCTGGCAGGAAAAGGAGAGGACGAGGGCCAGGCTGGCCACACCTGGGCGCCTGGCAGAAGTGCAGAAATGGACTGGAGTGTCCAGGAGGAGCTTGCTGTGGACAGGGGGGAGATGGCAAGTTCAGTCTGAGGCGAAGGTGCGGATTTCAGCAGGTACTTTTAGCTACGTGACCAAAGCCAGGGGGATGTGGCAGGCCTTCACGTGCAGGTCTGCGGGGAGGTTTAGTGAGTATACTTGCATTCTCCAAAGCAGAGACTGTAGAAGCAGAATACTCTTCAGTATGTCTACCTGGTTAATGCACCAGATGATTACATCACTTCCTGCATCTTTGGGCCTGACAGGCAATGCTATTCAAAATCAGAAAATCAGACCAGTTTCCAAAGCTCCTCCACCACCATCTCCTCCCTGTAGATGTCTGTTTACATCTGCATTCGTATCTTCCTTGCTCAATGTGCAGAACTCTCTCAGGTCTTATCCCAAACTTGAGTTTGTCTGACTGGACAAAGATCCTGCACTGAGAAAAATGTTATCCTTGCTCAGAGGCAACCCTCTACCTAGAAAAAGAGGGAAATCCCACCTCCTTGATTTTGCTAACAGAATATTGTCTCTGTTGTGCAAATAAGTCTATTGCTTTTCAATCAACCTAGAAGTTACTTTAAACAATGGGGTATGTTCCTCCATCTACTTACCTCAACTGATGTTTTCCAAAGGGAAGCCAATAAAACCACCAGCCTTGCTGGTTTTAATTAATTCGTAAGACTGTTCAACACATTTCTTCCTTGGTTTTGCTGGGTTTATAGCCCAGCAAATAATAATAAAACATAATACACATATATGTAAAATAAATTTTACCCATAATTATGGCTCTGTGTATTTAAAAACCAAAACTGCTACACAAATCTATCAACTTATGAGAGTTTCTGAATGAATACTTTTTGTATATTTCCCATCTTTGCAAGTACTTAGCTAGAAAAAATAACAAATTACTCACTGATGACTAACATTTTTTGCAACAAGAGTACATAATGTTATTTTAGTAATTTTTAAAATGATGAAATCTGTAAATCGAAGGATTCGAAAGACTAAAATTATTTCTACTTTTTATTTGCTTCTCAGAGCAAAGCAGTTTTGGTATCTTTCATTGTTCCACTAAGACATTTGAATGTTGGTTCATAGACTTGATTCCTGTTATACTGAAAAGCTGCAACTAGCTCTTGTATCAACTTTCCTCCATTGAATTAATGATGGCATAATAAATTAATTTCATTAAAGCGATTCTAAGTTAGCCCTTTCTTTCATTATGGGTCAAATGGAAGTGTAAGCCAATCTTCACAAGAATTATGATTTTATGACACACACAACACATTTTATGTTCATTTTAAATAATCTTGTGGTTCAATTTTTTTTCATTTTTAAGAAAATAATGGACTTCATTTTTTAACTTTTTTATTGTTTTTAAAAAAGATTTTATTTATTTATTTGAGAGAGCAAAAGCGAGAGAGAGAGATCACAGAGGGAGAAAGCAGACTCACTGCTGAGCGGAGAGCCCGATGCAGGGCTCAGTCCTAGGACCCTGGGATCATGACCTGAGCCAAAGGCAGATGCTTAACCAACTGAGCCACCCAGGTGCCCCGAACTTTATTTTTTAGAACAGTTTTAGGATTACAGAAAAATTGAGTGCAAGGAATAAAGTTCCCATAAAGCTCCTTCCACACACAGTTTCTTCTATTATTAACAACTTACACTAGTATGGGACATTTGTTATAATGGATGAGCCAATATTGATACATTTTTTGATACATTATTTTTAACTGAAGTCCACAGTTTACATTAGGATTCACTCTTATGTTTTATATTCAATGGATTTTGACAAATGTAGCCACCATCACAGTATCATGCAGAACAGTTTCACTGCCCTAAAAATCCTCTGTGCTCTCACCTATTCATCCCTCCCTTCACCTAACCCCTGGCAATCAATGATCTTGTCTCCATATACTGACTTTTCCAGAGTGTCATACAGTTCAAATCATACAGCATATAGGCTTTTCAGAGGGGCTTCTTTCACTTAGCCATATGCATTTAAAGTTCCTCCATGTCTTTTTGCAGTTTGATAGCTTATTTCCTTTTAGCGCTGAATCATATTCCATTGTATGGATGTACCACAGTTGGTTTATGCATTTGCCTATTGATGGACATCTTGGTTGCTTCCAAGTTTGGGCAATTATGAATAAAGCTACTGTAAACATTCATGCGCAGGTTTTGTGCGGACATAGTTTTCAATTCATTTGGGTAGATACAAAGGATTGCACACTTAATTTTGCAAGAAACCACTGGACTGTCTTCCAAACTACCATTCTGCATTTCCACCAGCAATGAATGAAAGTTTCTAGTATCTCACATCCTCCTCAGCTTTGGTGCTGTCAGTGTTTTGGATTTTAGCCATTTTAACAAGTGTGTGGTGATATCTCATTGTTTAAATTTGCAATTCCCTAATAACATGTTGTTGAGCATCTTTTAAAATGTGTTTATTTACCAAGTGTACATCTTCTTTGGTGAGGTATCTATTATCTTTTGTCCATTTTTAAAGTGAGTTGCTTTCTTGTTGCTGAGTTTTAAGAATTCTTTGTATATTTTGAGACCAGTCCTTCCTTCATTAGATAATGGGTTTTGTAAAGATTTACTCCCACTCTGTGGCTTGAGTTTTATTTTCGTGAAAGGTATAAGGCCTGTGTCTAGATTCATTTTTTTTACATGTGGATATCCACTGTTTGTTCCAGCATCACTTATTAAAAATACTATCCTTTCTCCATTGAATTGCCTTTTCTCCTTTATCAAAGACCAGTTGACTACCTGGGTCTATTTGTGGGCTCTCTGTTCTGCTCCACTGATTTATTTATCTATTTGTCCATTCTTTCACCAATACCACAATCTTGATTCCCGTAGCTTGAGAGTAAGTCTTGTAGGCAGGTAGTGTCTCTCCTCCAACTTTGTTCTTCTCCTTCAATATTATGTTGGCTATTCTGGGTCTTTTGGGTCTCCATATAAACTGTTAGAATCACTTTGTCAATAACCACAAAATAACTTCTTGGGATTGTATTGACTCTGTAGATCAAGTTGGGAAAAACCAAAATCTTGACAATACTGAGTCTCCCTATATATGAACATGAAATATCACTTCATTTATTTATATTTAGTTCTATGATTTCTTTCATCAGATCTTATGTTTTATTAGATTCATACCTAAGTATTTAATTTTTTGGTACTAATGTGTTATTGTGTTTTTAAAGTTTAACCATTCATTGCTGGTATACTGATATTGGTAATTTGTGTCTTCTATTTCCTTAACCCAGCTAGAGGTTTATCAATTTTGTTGATCATTTCAAAGAACCAGCTTTCAGTTTCATTTATTTTCTCTATTAATTTCCTGATTTGAATTTCACTGATTTGTGTTCTAATTTTTATTATTTATTTTCTTCTGCTTATTTTGTGTTTTATTTGCCATTCCTTTTCTAGTTTCTTAAAGAGGAAGCTTCAATTACCGATTTTACATCTTTCATTCAATGCTATACACTTCTTGCTAAAGCATGGCTTCCACTTCAGCCCACAAACTTTGTGTTATATTTTCATTTCATTTAGTTTAAAATTTATTTAAATCTCTCTTGAGAATTCTTCTTTAGCCCATGTATTACTTACAAGTGTGTTAAATCTCCAAATGTTTTTTTGAGGGTTTCCAGGTATCTTTCTGTTTTTGATTTCTAGTTCAATTCCATTGTGGTATAAGAGCATACTGTGTATGGCTTATCTTTTTTTAAATTTGGTAAGGTGTTTTTTTATGGCTCAGAATGTGTTCTATCATGGTGAATGTTCTCCATGAACTTGAGAAAAATGTGTACTCTGCTATATTTAGAATATGAAGTATTCTATAGATATCAATTAGATCTTATTGATAGTGTTATACAGTTCAACTATGTCCTTACTAATTTTTTTGACTACTGGGTCTGTTAATTACTGATAAATTTTGAATTTTCTACCTGTATTAGTGGATTCATCTATTTTTCCTGCAATTCTATCCGTTTTTGCCATATGCATGTTGATGCTCTCTTGTTAGGTGCATATGCATTTAGGACTGTTATCTTTCTTGGATAATTGACCCTTTCATCATTCTGTAATGTCCCTTTTTATCCCTGACAATTCTTGCTTTGAAGTCTTCTTTAAATCAATTTGGTTACTCTAGCTTTCTTTCTTTCTTTCTTTTTTTTTTTTTAAAGATTTTATTTATTTATTTGACAGAGAGAGAGATAGCGAGAGCAGGAACACAAGCAAGGGGAGTGAGAGAGGGAGAAGCAGGCTTCCCGCTGAGGAGGGAGCCCGATGTGGGGCTCGATCCCAGGACCCTGGGATCATGACCTGAGCCGAAGGCAGACGCTTAATGACTGAGCCACCCAGGCGCCCCTCTAGCTTTCTTTTAATTAGTGTTAGCTTGCTGTTTCTTTCTCCATCTCTTTATATTTAAAGTGGGTTTCTTATAGACTGCATATAGGTTTTTAAATATTTTACTCCCTTCTTCCTGCTTGCATGATTTCTGAAGAGAGGTCTGATATATTTCTTATCCTTGCTCCTCTACACGTAAGATTTTTTTCTTTCTGGCTTCTTTCAAGATTTTCTCTTTGCCCTTGATTTTCTGCAGTTTGAATACAATATACCTAGGTGAAGATTTTTTGATATTTAATCTGCTTGGTGATCTCTGACCTTCCTGATCTGTAGTTTGGTGTCTGTCATTACTTTTTAAAAATTTTCAGCCATAATTACTTAACAATCTCTTTCTTTTCATGCTGATATTCTCATTGCACGTATATTACATTTAAAAAAATTGTCCCAGTTCTTGGATATTCTGTTTTCATTCTTTTTTCTCTCTGCATTTCAGTTTTAGGAGTTCCTATTGACATTGCTTCAAGCACAGAGATTCTTTCCTTGGCCATGTTCAGTCTTTTCATGAGCCCATGAAAGGCATTCTTCATTTCTGTTACAGTGTCTCTGATTTCTAGTATTTCCTTTTGATTTTTTTCTTATAGAGTTTCCATCTGTCTGCTTATATTACCCCCCGTTTCCTGCATGTTGTCACCTTTCCCATTAGAGCCCTTAGGATACTAACCATAGTTGTTTTAAATTTCCAGTCTTATATTTATCACACCTGATGCCTGCTCTATCTTTTCAAACTGTGTTTTTTTTTTTTAATATGCAGTATAATTTCTTGTTGAAAAATGGAAATGATGTAGCAGGTAAAAGGAACTGAGGTAAATAGTGTGAGGTTTTATGTTTACCTGGCTACGAGTTGGACTATGTTTATTGTCTGCTGCAGCTGTAGGTGTCACAGGCTAAAATCTCCTCTGGTGTCCTTGTTTTGTCTCCCCTTGTTGTCTTTGGGATTCCCTATATACCTCTTCCTTAATAAACCCAAAGATGAGCATTTCTTCCAGTTGTAAGCCCATTATTTTTTTTTCTTCCAAAGATTTTATTTATTTATTTGAGAGAGAGAGAATGAGACAGAGAGCATGAGAGGGGGAGGATCAGAGGGAGAAGCAGACTCCCCACTGAGCAGGGAGCCCGATGCGGGACTCGATCCCGGGACTCCAGGATCATGACCTGAGCCGAAGGCAGTCGCTTAACCAACTGAGCCACCCAGGCGCCCTGTAAGCCCATTATTATATGGGCACCTTGTTGATGTGGTGGTGAAGTAGGTGTGGGGGAGAAGAGTTCCACAGTCCTATGATAAGGTCTTGGTCTTTTACTGAGTTTCTCCCTCTGCACTGTGACCTTCTCACACTTTTTTCTCCTCCTCAGGTGAGAGGAGTAAAGCTGGGGGGGCTGGAGTTGGGTATTTGCTTTCCCCCTGGTCAGTCAGGCTCTGATAATAATCCAGCAGTTTAGGGTCTGGTAAAACAATTTCCCTTGAGGGATGGCATTCCTAGGAAGAAGAGAGTGCACCGGTGTATTTCAAAATGGCTACTTCCCCCTCCCCCTGCTAAAAGTCTGGGAGAATTTTTAGAAATCTTCACTGTGAGGTTCTTCTAGGGCTCCTGGAGGTAAATCACACAAGTGTGGGGTCCTCTTAAGAATGGGCTCCTATTAGAGTTTTTATGTCTCAAGTTTGTCCACACTGAGCCTTTGGCAAATCTTCAATTACAGTTTAAGTTCTCCTACTCCGGTATTGGCTCCTACTGTGGTTTCTGCTCCTGAGACCCTGATCTGGTAATCTGTGACTCTCTGTACCTGTCTGGCTGTCTCTCCAACTTGTGGGCAGTGGTTTGCCCTGTGACTTCAGTTTTCTGAGGGATTTAAAAAGAGTTGGTGATTCTGAGTCTGTTCAGCCTTTTCCTTGTTAGGAGGATGGGAGTGATGACTTTCAAGCTCCTTACATGCCAAACTAGATCAAAACCATTTTAAAATACGACACTTGAAGACTTATTATAATCTTATTTAGCTGTAAAATTTTCATTGGTTCATTGCTATTTCTTCCCAGTTCTCATCTCTCTATTGCTCCCATTTAGCCACACTTTGAGAACACAGGAGAGCGGTGGGTTCCAGAAGAGAGGCTGACATTCCAGTGAAGTGTCATTACCTGGTAACATGGGAGCTAGGTCTCCGAAGAGACTAAATTAGTTAGAGAAGACATGCATAGAGTTTACAAGCTGTTTACCAAAATGTTTGCTTCCCTCAGTACAATGGCTTTAATTTAAACTGACTATATGAACTTGCCTTCATTTGCAATCCTTTGAATTATCCAGCCAACAATTTGATCACAGCTCTAATAAGCCCACTCACATTGTTACTTCAGAGTTGGGATCAGCTTAATATTTTTACTTGAATAGCATAAAAGGATCATCCCTTAACATTTAAATGTGAAACCATTTGGGTTGCTTTTCTATTTAAGACACTAGAGAAATCTATTTCCTCAAATACAAAATAGTAAGGAAAAAAAATTTAAACTAGAAACTATAAACAAGAAGTTAAAATGAAAATTTCATGGTTATTTTAGACATGTCTTTAATAAGCATTCTCCCTGGAGTGAGGTGGGAGAATCTAAGTTACTGGTGAATCTGTGCAGTGTGTTCTCTTGGCATGAAGACAGAATTAACTGTCTTGATTCCTGGTTTTAAAAAACATATATGGATACACATACGTGTGTGTGTATTAAATCAAGCTGCCTAAGAGAGATTATTATGACAAACCCAAACAGAGTATATCTTTTAATTTTCTTCTAAATGTTTTAGGATATAGAAACACAAAGACACTTTACTTTTATGACTGGCCCAGTATTAGCTAATCTCAGTGAACTGTGGGTTTACAAAATATACCAAATCCCTATCTTTTCACTTCCTTAGCAAGATTAATTTCTAATTCAAACAACACATACTAGTCTTCAGTAAGGGGGTTGCTTATATTCATAGAATTTGCAAAACAGATTTGAATAAGTATTAAGCTTATATGAAGCTGAATATGGGAAACATCCCATGAACGTGGCCAACCATATATGAACAATGTGAACAACTCCAAAGAAAAATTTTATTTTGCAATACACCTATTTTTGTGATTATGAATATATGGCCTCATCCAGGGAAATTAATAGACGGCTGTTCTTTTTTAGAAATTAATAAACTATCTACTGTACAAACCCATATACCTGGGGCTACAATGAAACCAGTGAACCTAATGTATGTTCCTCATGTACGCCAGTATGTTTTCACTTGTCCCAATGATTAAGTAAAAGCCCACAGCACTTGTATGAAAACAGGCCCATCATAACTTTGGTACAATTACTGCAGCAGCAATAAAACTATAACATACACACAACCTCATATAGACGTATCTTAAATGGATGAAGAAAAATAACAATATAATTTATTAAAAAAAAAAAACCTCCAAAGATATTTTTCTTGATTAAATCTGTGACCACTTCATTTTTCCTGCCTCTGTAAAAGATTCTCAGAGTTGATCTGTGAGGCCTCTTCCTTCGGTTATATTTACTCTGTCCCATGTCACATGCTCATTAACTGCATGAACAGTTCAGCCCACATACATGGAACATTAAAAAAAAGAATCTATTATCAGAAAAGCGGTATGTTCAGGATTCTAAGGAAATCCACAGAAAACGTCCCACTTAGAACATATTTTCTTTCTCCTAAAATAAACATAATGAGGCAAATGTTTGCATGAAAACAAACAACACAAAAGCACAACTCTTGGAGGAAAAAAATCTGATATTTACCAACAGTTGGGGGGAAGTGAGATGTGAACACTTAAATGATGCAGTCCATAACATGGATCTGGAGTGTGTCTATGTCGGGCAGAACTTCTCCACATTTGGGGCAGGAATGAATTGGAATATTCCGCTGTTGCTGCTGCCGCCAGTTTCTGTCCTCAGCTCCTGGGAATAAGCATTAAATGAAACGCTATTCCATTTCTTCCATGTTGCGAGTGGCTTCGTTTGATTTTAAGTAACAAACGATTAATATTAACACCTGCTCAACTTTGCAACAGATACCTAAAGGGGAGTGAATACAGGGTTTGTTTGGGAGGGAGGGGGTCTTTAACTTAAGAAATCTACACACACAGAGAACACCTCCCAAAATGGTACCTGCTTTTCTATTACTTTGGGATTTGGGCTCTAGTCTGGGTTGTAGGTATGTGAGAATAGAGTGGTTTCAGTTCTAGGTACAGGACAACACGTGCTCTAATAAAAACAAGAATATTTGAGAGAAGGAACCAGACAGATGAAGATATGAGCTACAGAGGATGAGAAGGTGGAGAAAACAGTGAGCAGCAATGGAGAGATATCCTAAGAACAGTGTGAACCTTCTCAGAAGCAGAGCCAATAACTACTTTCACTTGGCCCATGTGTCCGAGCACCCGGGAGGTGGACGAGAGGGGAACAGAGATGGTGGGGACTTCAGGCGAGAAAAGCAACATCAGGAATGCATGAGGGATGGGCTATACTGTGTCATGCACAAGGCAGGTTAGTGGGAGGACAAAGAAGGGCGCCCTGATGAGACCCACTGCACTTGAGAGGAGTTTTAGGCACAGGTAAGGGCTGCCCAGGCAAAGTAAGGGATGAGAAAGAATGGAAGAATGGGTCATGTCATTTCGTCCAATTTTGGAACTGCACCGAGGGTCAAGCCTAAATTAAAGAATGCTCGAAATAAGCCTTGACTCTAAGTAGGTCCCACATGTGCAAACTGTGATCAATGCTGGAAATGACTTCTGGCTCCCGGGACATCGCCTTGGTCTGACCTTTCTGGATCAATGCAAATCATTTTGATCTCAAGACTTTCTGTCAGCCTCCGGAATGTATGTTTTTGGAGGCTGACTGTGGAGGCAACCTTTAACATGGCTTTTGGCTTCTGAGCATATTATTTGAATTGAATAATATGTGAGACTATTGCAGATAGTTTGTGTTCAGCAAACTCCAGAAGCACCCTTGAACAGAAATACTGACAGGGTATGAGTTCTGAAAGTGGGGGACTTTCTAATGGTCCCATGGTCTTAGATCAGGAGTCAGTCAGCTTTTTCTGCTCTAGATGACAACCGGGCACTACTAGGGACTGCTGATTCTTCATTTGAGACTTTCTTGCATCCATCTGTGCCCTTTTTTTTTTGTCCTGGTCTAGGTTTCAAGACTTAGGCTGTTCTATTGGTCAGTTAACAGGTTCCCTCTACCTCCCGGCTCTCTGCTATAAAATAAGCTTAGTCAGTTTTCATTGTTAACACATCACACTCCTCTCCGCCCTGGACCCTTTATTCTCATACCATACTTATGTAAATCCTAGCTTCAAGGTCAAGTTTAAAGTCACACCTTTTCAAGGCCTTTCTCAACTCCCCTGGCCCTCAGTGATCAACCTGTCCTCTGACCTTCAGCACCATTATTTCTATTACTTAAATATTATCTTGTTTTATGAACCCATCTTTTTATGTGCCCTCCTGTCTCTCCAACCAGGCCACATGCCACCACAGACCTGACCATGCCTTGTGCTCAGCTGAGTGTAGTGGACCAGGGCAGGTGCATTGATGGCCACAGGTGACCATAATGATGAAATACAGTCAAGAGGAGATACTGTTTAAGGCAGCTTTGTTATGAAGCTAAAAAAATTATAATAGTAAAAATAAAATAAAAGAATCTTAAGACAGTCTCTGTTTGGAATACGGCTATTTACAAGACAAAAAGCTTATTAGGATAATCATGAATAAATGTGTACTTTGTGATGATTTTTGGATTATAAATATAAGTAGAAGAGTATGTGACTTTTTTTTTTTTTTTAACATAAATAGGCATTTGCCTTCTTTAATTATGACAAAAGAAAATCATCCTCTAAGAAATTCAGGTGCAGGGGCGCCTGGGTGGCTCAGTCATTAAGCGTCTGCCTTCGGCTCAGGTCATGATCTCAGGGCTGGGATCAAGCCCTGCATCAGGCTCCCTGCTCAGTGGGAAGCCTGCTTCTCCCTCTCCCACTCCCTCTGCTTGTGTTCCTACTCTCGCGCTCTCTCCCTCTCTGTCAAATAAATAAATAAAATCTTAAAAAAAAAAAGAAATTCAGGTGCAAGAGATTGTCCTTTTGGACCCAAAAGTACCTGTTGCAGGCACTTTTGATAACAGAGGTAAATGGGTGTTTCTGGGATACTTAAAATCAGATTAGAGAAAATGTCTGGTGGTGTTCAAGTGGGTAGACACAGCTTTTGGGGAAGAACACAGCTTTACCCTGTGACGCTAAACATGCCTGAGGCCAACGTTCATGTCAGTCCACAGTAAACTCAGTAAATGCTAACATTATTATGTGCGTAACACCAGGTAATGGACAGCTTCATTAATATGGTACTTAGATGCACATTTAGAACACATAAATAATTATAAAAATTACTTATTATTATAAAATAAAATAGCAGTAATTATAAAATAAAATAGCAGATACAACAGTAAGAGAGTACTTCAGAAATTCAGGAGGAAGAGGTCACATTCTGCTGGAATCATGGAGATGGTATTTGAAATGGGTTTTACAGATGGGGTAGGAGTTCACTGGAAAGAGACGGAAGGGAGGCAGGGAGGTGAGTGAGGGAAGGATGACTCATAAGCAAGTACATGCAGGTATACAGGCCTAGGAGAAGTTCAAGAAACAGGGAGTGATTCAGCTGGCTAACAGCTGTAGAGAATTAGAGGGGGAAAGGTTAAAAGTTCAGCTACACCAGGCTTTATTGTCAGTATGAAGAGAGTCTGGTGTCTGGATTCAGTCGGTAATGGATGAAGAACAGGGTACACTGGAAATAAGACTGAGGGGTGCTATATTTTTCGCAGTTTGATCTGGAATTCATTGTGCAGAATGTAGTGAAATTTGTCTTCAAGCATTTTCTTCACAGGATAGTTATTCCTTGGAACCCTGAACACCTACAATCACACGTGACTCACCTCTCTGAACGAGGTAGGCCTGCTGGTCGGGGTCACTGGTTCTCGCCCCATGACGGCTCTGCATCTCCATCAAGGACTGCCTGCTGGGATGAAAAGCAACACGATAGTGATGTTCTACGACAACATTTAGCAGACATTCAACAGCAGGATGGGGAAAAAAGAGCTGAAAAAAAATGCAAGGTTCATAAAAACCAGAACTTAAGGATTAACTTGAATTTTAAATATTATTGGCACTAGGACACAGAGTAGTGAAAGAAACTAACAATTAGGATTAAAAAAATCTATCAGTAAATAACCACACTGTCAACTGATAAGGGAATGGATTAGAAAAAAGTGGCGTATTTCTAGAACAAGACACTATAGAGGAATTAAAGAGAATGAAATAAAACTGCATATATATATATATACACACACCTCCAGAATTCAAAATCACAGTGTTAGATAAAATAAGCTGCAGAACAATACCTAGTGACCATTTCGTAACTTACACACAGAGAAATTAATATTATGCTGTTTCAAAATATGACAGATATTATATTGATACTATGTAAAAGTATAGAACAGATGGGGACGTAACCCCCTCCAAACTCCAGCAGTATGGGGCAAAGAGAGAGAGAGAAACATAATGAGGGGTGGGGAACAGAGGAGGCTCCAACTTCGCCCTTTTTCCTTTTGATAAAATATCCATGATGCAAATAAATGTATGTCACTGTCAATTCTGTGCGGAGTACATCGTGGTATGTGCTATTTTATTCCCTGTATTTTTCTATTTCTATTTCTCTCTGTTTCAATTTTTTCTCAAAATGGAAATTTAAAAGACAGAAGTAATTTTAGCCATATTTTCTTTTAAAACATATTACAGAATTGTTTAAAGGGTTTAAGACTATATACCCCTGACAACAGCAGACAGGACTTCGCAACACACAAGGTCAAAGTTTTTACAGCATGTCCAAGAGCAAAGAACTCATCACGTTCCCACAAGATGTGGCCAAGCCTCGTGGTAAGTCACGCTGAGTGTCAGGGACACAATCAAGCGAAGTGTGCTCAGCGTGATTCCTACAGCTCAACTTAGGGAGCACCTCCGACAGGCCCCCTGTGCTCGGCCTGTGCCCAGGGCTCCAGGTGTGTGCTCTGAGCCTTCCCGAGCCTTCCTAAGCCTCACCTGCCTCCATCTTCAAAAGCATTATTCTCTTTCAGCAGGATTGCCAGCTGCAGGGCCAGCTGCTCCTTTTCTTCGTGTATCTTCTCTCTTGCTGCTCTTTCAGCATGAAAGTCCGAACAGTAAACCTCCATCTGGTAGAAGGGAAGAGACAGAAGTTACTACACAGACGTACGTGGATTCTCTACGGCCCAACGGGTGACAGGGTGCAGGGGGAGTGCTCCCCCCTGTGATTCCCTCGTAAGGAACAGGGGCGCACGGTGCTGCTGGAAACCAGTGGCGACCGTGACTTCCAACCACCTTCAGACAGAAGACAAGTTGTGTGTGTGTGTGTGTGTGTGTGTGTCACACTTTAGACAATCAGAACCTGACAATGACATTGATATAGGTGGTTTAAACACTGCACATAACATTCGTTCAGTAAAATTCTGTGGTCTTTTTAAAAAAATCATATTCAGGATTAGCTTAATATAGTAAATGGTTTATTTACTGTCAGGTATATTTACGAAGGCTGGCCTTAAATTAAATTTTAAATAATAATAATAAATAGGTGCTATTCATTGAATTCCAAACATATACAAGGTCCTACGTCGGATGCCTATATTCCTACCTTATTGCACGTGTTGTAATGAGCACTGGGTGTTATATGCAAACAATGAATCATGGAACACTACATCAAAAACTAATGATGTAATGTATGGTGACTAACATAATAAAAAATAAATCCTGCGAATGTAGAATTGCTATGCTCATTTTACATTCATAAGTGTAACAGCTGTCAGTCCGGGGTAATTTAGGTAAGTGGTCAAACCAGCACTTGAACCAAGACTGAAGCCCATATTCTATGCCAGTCCTCACGGTGGTAGCCAGCCTCCAAGACAGCTCCAGGGATGCTCACCTTTTCGTATTCCAACCCTTATGTGGTCCCCTTCCACAACGAATAGAGCCAACCCGTGGAACCACTAGGATATTGCAGAAATGATGGTGTATGGCTTCTGCCTTGTTCTCTCCTGGGTCACCTGCTGTGGGGGAAGCTCGCTGCCATGTCATGAGGGTATGTAAGATGCTGTGTGGGGAGCCCCACAGGGTGAGGAACTCAGGCCTCCCGCCCACAGCCCTGTGAGTGAGCCGGCTTGGAAGTGGATCTTCCGGTCCACCTTGGGCGCAGCCTCACGAGGGGCCCTGAGCCAGAAGCACCCTGCTAAGCTGCTCCTGAATGCCTGACCCACAGAAACCCGAAGATGACAAATGCTTGTTGCTGCAGCTGCTAAAATGGAGGATAATTTCTTACCTAGAAATATATAAATATTATGCCGTGATAGTGATTTCTTCACTGTTACAAAATTCTAAAGTAAGGATGAACGCCTTAATAGTGAAATGAACATTACTCTAAGACCAGTTTTTAACTTTCTATATTTAAAATTAGGGTTTTCCCCCTAAATTTCATGGTTCTAGGATACAAATATTTATCTTTCTTACTTTTGAAAGTAAAATTAAATAAAAAAATATTCTATCACAGTTTTAGTTACCCCCCCCAAAAACAAACAAATCACACAACTCTGTGATAAAAAGGTCATTTTAAGGGACTTCCTGCCATTTGTGAACATTTTATGTGACCACTGATGCATCATGGGAATTTTTGAGTCAGATCCCAATTTGAGTTACAGTCTTACTTCTATCACTGATCAGCTTTGAGCCAGTCAGACCCGGGTCGTTCTGTCCATTCCTACATGCCCTGTGACATCAGTGGCTCACGTTTCAGGCTCAAAAAGAAGTGGCTGAATGAATAAACCAGAGTACCAAAACTCAACAAATGTCCACGTACAGAAGGACAAAGGACATGACAACAGTATCATGAGGTACCCGAACAAACAAACGCTATAAAGAGCTTGGGTTGAAATTCTCTTCCTATAGAAAGAAAACTCAAGACTCTAAGTCCAGTCAACTTAGAACTGAGAACTCCTCTGGAGTTCATATTTGAGTAATGAGTATGTATGTGGTCACTGAGAAATAATAAACTGTTGACTTTGTTATGTTAAAAATAATTTATCTTTATCAGACTGGCAAACATTTAAAAGAATGCTACAAGGAGGTGGGGAAATAGACGTTCTCTTCTCCTTCGGTGAGAGGATAATTTTGGTTATGCATTCTTGGAAGACAACTGTTAATATTTATTTAACTTAAAGACAGGCACACCCAATAACCCAACCATTCCATGTCTACATCTCACTATAGATTCCACAAGTGCACAGAGACATACATACAAGAATGTTCAGTTCAGCATTGCTGATAATAGCAAAAATATTGGTATAACCTATACATCCATTAATAGAGGGCTGGTTAAATCTATCATGGTAATGCACACTTTGGAATACCATACCACTGTTCAAAAAATAACAAATGGCTAGGAGTACTAATACGGAGAGAAGTCCAAGATACATCATGACTGAAAAGTTGTAGTATAAAAGGTATACTGCAATCCCACTTTTAATTAAGCAAACAAACAAAATAACAAGAGACAAAGGTTTCCCCCCCTTTTTCTGTGGTTTTACATCTCAGGCAGGATGCATTCCCACTGATAAACTTTCTGCAAGTCCTCCACCCACCAGGAGCAAGAGTGGGGCCAACCAGTAACAATAAGCCACGGTACACAAATTCTTCCAGAGTAAAAGAAGGAATGTGCCTCAACTTGTTTTCATGAGGCCAGTAAAACCTTGATCTCAAAACCTCACAACGACATTAGCAAAAGGAAAATTCTAGGCCAATCTTATTCAAGAATATAGATACAAAAGTCCTAAGTAAAATATGAACAAGCCAAATCCAGCAATATGTACGAAGGGTAATTCAAGAAATGTAAAGTTTGTTTAATATTTAAAAATCAATGTGATTCACCACTTTAACAAATTAAAGGGAAAAGGAATATATTTATCCAATTATATCATTACTGGAAGAAAAAAACTTTCCCTAAATAAAATTCAACATCCACTCGAAATTTTGGCACACAAGGAAGAAAAGGGAATTTCCTTGATTTGATAAGTGATATCTACAAAGCCTACAGCAAACACCATACACCTAGCAGTAAAATGTTAAAATCACTGCCTCTGAGACTGGGAGCAAGGCAAGGCTATCTGCCATCTGCACTGTTATACAACACTGTTTGAGGGACCCAGTCAGTGTAATAAGGCAAGAAAAAGAAATAAAACATAGGAAGAACCAGAAAGGAAAAAACCCCAAACTGTCATTATTTAAATGATATGATTATGAATGTAAAGAGGTCAAAAGAATATTCAGAGATATTATTAAAATTAAAATGTGAATTGAGCAAGTCTACTGCATACAAAATCAATATATAAAAATCAATTGTATTTCTATATAATAGCAGCTGTTAAAAAATGAAAATTTAAAAAAGGTGCTATTTGTAACAGTATCATAAAAATAGAGAGTATCTATGAATAACCTATTAAAAGATGAGCAAAATCTTACTAAGAAGATTAAAAATATTACTTAGAAGAATTAAAGAAGATATGCCATGTTCATGCATCGGAAGAGTCACTGTTGTCAAGATGTTGGTTACCTCCAAATTGATTTTTATCTATTTAATATAATTCAAGTCAAAGCTCCAGGAGGTTTTTCTGTGTGTGTGTGTGCATGTGTGTGTGTGTGTGTGTGTAAAATACCAAGTGGATGCTAAAATTAAAATGACAATGAAAAAGGGAAAGAAAATCTAAGGTCCTCTGGACAAGTATCAATGAGGTAGGAAAACTTACTCTACCAGGTATCAAAATTTTTGTGCTTCATAGTAAGTCAAGACAGTACGGTACCAGAGCAAGGATACAAAAATAGCTCAATGGAACAGTAGAGAGTCCAGAAATAGACCCATGGACACCTGAACACAAGATACAACAAAGAAGGCAGCACATTACTTAAGATGACACTTAACATAAACGGTGCCAAGGCAACATGATAAAAAAATAAGTCTTCACTCTTACCTCACTCTATAAAGAAAAACTAATTCCAGACGGTTTCTAGATATTAATGTAAAAGGCAAAAGAGTAAAATTTTTAGAAGACAACATGGGAGAGTATCTTCATGGCCTTGAGGTAGTGAAAGTTTTTTAACAGGACACAAAAAGTACTAATTGTAAGTGTAAAGACTGACAATGTAGACTACATTAAAATAAAGAACTTCCGTTCATCAAAAGACACTTTTATGGGCGTGAAAAGACAAATCACAGAGCCAAGAAATCTGCAACAAATATAACTGTCAAGGGCTTGTGTCTGGAGTGTATAAAAAACTCATAAAATCAAGACAGCAAACCAGAAGAAAAATGGGCAAAGACGTCTTCAGGCACTTCACAAAAGGGAGCACCAAGAAGACTAGTTAACACTTGAGAAAGTACTCAGTCTCATTAGTCATCAGGGAAAGCACATTAAATGAGACACCATTATATGCCCACCAGAATGCTTACAAATGAAAGTAAAAATACTGATAATACAAGGATGGGTAAGGATGTCGAGCAACAGGGACTCTGTTGATGGGAGTGAAAACTGGTACAACCACTTTGGAAAAGTGTTGGGAACATCCACTAACACTGAGTAACACGCGTACTCTAGGAACCAGCAATTCCACTGCTAACTGGGTATGCACCCAACAGAAAGGAACGCACAGGCCAACAAAGAGAGACATCCACAAGAATGTCAGAACAACCTCAATCATAATGCCCCAAACTGAAAATAATCCAACTACCTATCAACCATAGAAGGGATACATTCATTGAGCCCTACCCTTAAAAGTTTGGTGCACTTTCCACATGTGATATGCTTCAATAAAAAATGTTTTAAAATATATTGGTGGAAATTATAAAAAATCCCCAAAGATATATTTTGAACACCATCACTTTCCCATAGGAGAACATAATCAGGGTTGGCCTCACCCAGTTCATGTTTCAGAACGTAGCTTACCTGAGCCCGAAGAATAGTCATGGTTTCCAGGTCCTCCTCCTGCTTGGCGATGGTCTGCTTCATCTCATCCATCTGAAGCTGCTTGGAAGCCAGGGCCTTCTCTGCCAGTTCCAGCTTTTCACTTAGTTCTTGTAGTACCACCTTATCCACTTTTTCTGACTGAAAGACACAAGATCATTCTAGAAATGGCTGTGAAATAACTCAACCTAATTTATTATTTTTTTTTAAGATTTATTTAAGTGAGACAGCATGCATGAGCAGGGGTGGGGAGGGGCAGAGGGAGAGGGAGAGTCTCAAGCAGGCCTAACCGACGATGCCCCCCCGGCGCCCCTAATTCAACCTATTTTAGTAAAACATTAAACAAAGTTTTATTTTTTTAAATGCCTGGCTCTAAACTGTTCTGTTAATTAGCAATGATAACTTAAACTCAGAAAGTTTTATTCATTTAACTTATAGTTTGTAAATTATAATTTCTTAATTTAAAACAATTAAAAAAAAACCACTAAAATAAGGGAAATAATGACAAACCCTGATCTCAGTGAGGTTGTAACTTGCTGATACTGTTATTTTTCCCACTGATATTACTCTTATATGGTGAAGTCAGTGGAAAAGAAAAAACATGTTTAAATTAAAAACTGATCACCTCACACCTGTCAGATGACTAGTATCAAAAAGACAACAACAAGTGTTGGCGAGGACGTGCACAAGAAAAAGGAACCCTGGTGCACGAGAAAAAGGAACCCTTGTGCACTGTTGGTGGGAATGCAAACTGGGGCAGCCACTCTGGAAAACAGTATGGAGGTTCCTCAAAAACTTAAAAATAGAACTACCCTATGATCCGGCAAATCCCACTTCCCTAGTATTTATCCAGAGAAAATGAAAATACTAATTCAAAAAGATATCTCCACTCCTACGTTTATTACAGCAGTATTTACAATAGCTACCTATTTAGGAAGCAACCTAAATGTCCATCAAATAGCTGAATGGATAAAGAAGATGTGATCTATATTTGTACAAACACACACACACACACAGACAAGAATATTACTCAGCCATAAAAGACTGAAATCTTGCCATTTGTGACAATATGCATGGACCTAGAAGGTATTATGCTAAGTGAAATAAGTCAGAGAAACAGACAAATACCGTATGATTTCACTTATGTGGAATCTAAAAAATAAAACAAATGAACAAACAGAAACAAGCTTATAAATACAGAGAATGAACCGGTGGTTGCCAGAGGAGAGGGACATAGGGGGATGAAGTGGATCAAGAGGTATAAACAAGTCAAGGGATGTACAGTACAGCACAGGGAATACAGCTGACCCTCGAACAATGCAGGGGTCAGAGGCACTGAACCCCTGCAGAGTCGCAAATCCACATGTAACTTTTGACTCCCCAGAAACTTAACTAGTAACAGCCTATGGTTGACTGGAAGCCTTACCAATAATTTAGTGGATTAACACATATTTTGTATGTTATATGTATTATATACTGTACTCTTACAATTAAGTAAGCTAGAAAAAATATGTTATTAAGAAAATCATAAGGAAGAAAAAACACATATAGTTCTGTATTTTAAAAAATCTGCAATATTAAGTGGACCCGTGCAAACCCTTTTTGTTCAAGGGTCAACTGTACAGTCAATACTATTGTAATGACTTTGTATGGTGACAGATAGTAACTACAGTTATGAGCGTTTCATAATGTATATAAATATCGGATCACTATGTTGGACACTGAAAACTAATATGACACTGTATGTCAACTCTACTTCAATTAAAAATAAATAAGTAAATAAATAATGAAAAAAATTTACAAGTCCTAGAGAAGAACAATATTCTATTAAAAAAAAAAAGAAAGAAAGAAAAACAGGGGTATCTGGGTGGCTCAGTCGGTTAAGCGACTGACTCTTGGTTTCGGCTCAGTTAATGATCTCATGGTTGTGGGAGCAAGCCGTGTCCTTAGGCTCCACGCTCAGCGGGGAGTCTGCTTGAAAGATTCTCTTCCTCTGACCCTCCCCCTGCTTGTGTGCACCTTCTCTCTCTCTCAAAATAAATAAAACTTAAAAAAAAAACAAAATAAACCCAAAGAGTACATTTATAAGCATATAAACTCAAAGACCCCTTCTAATTCAAAGCTTCCATGATCTTTACTTACTTCACTTGGCTTTAGCCAAGTGAAACTGACAAATTAAATTGTGAGCTATTTAAAGTGAACAATGTGACAATTTGATATGCGTACACAGCGGGAGAGGGCTCCCCCCCACCAGGTTAATGAACACGCCTATCACCTCACACATCTACCCATCTTCATTTTTTTTTTTTTTTTTTTGCGAGAGAGAGAATGAGAGACAGAGAGCATGAGAGGGAGGAGGGTCAGAGGGACAAGCAGACTCCCTGCTGAGCAGGGAGCCCGATGCGGGACTCAATCCCAGGACTCCAGGATCGTGACCTGAGCCGAAGGCAGTTGCTTAACCAACTGAGCCACCCAGGCGCCCACACATCTACCCATTTTTAAACTGCCACACCATGCTGGTGTTATATTAATGTAAGCTGCAGTCCGGGAGTCCAGGGTCTCAAGGTCACTGACAGGAGCCAGCTAGCCCTGTAACAGCTCCCTGGAGACAACCCCACCAGTGGCCACCCACAGTCTCGCTGTGCCCTGCTCACGTGGGAGCCCATGCTGGGAGCTCTCCTATAAACCCACTCGCTGTTAGAAATGCTAAAAGCTGGGGTGCCCCGGTGGCTCAGTCAGTTAAGCGTCTGACTCTTGATTTCGGCTCAGGTCATGATCTCAGGGTCGTAGGATTGAGCCCCTAACAGGCTCCGTGCTCATCAGGGAGTCTGCTTGAGATTCTCTCTCTCCCTCTCCCTCTGCCCCGCCCCACCCTGCCCTCTTTCTCAAATAATAAATCTTAAAAAAAAAAAAAAAAAAAAAGAAATGCTAAAAGCTTACTCCCCAACCCATAGAACATTAGCACCATCTCTGCACACAAGGCACATTATACACAGGTAGAACATCAGAAGTTTTACCCACTTAGACACAAGAAATCATTTATAAACTCAAGAACAACCTCTGAAACCATACTTAGTTATGGATTAACACAACTACTTTACATATAAAAAATGTTTATAGTTTCTGTTCACTACAAGGCTACGAAAGTCATTTTTTTTCTATGAGTACCTCTTTCCTTTTCAGTTCCTCGAGTGATTTCAATGAATTATTGTATTCTTGAAGAAGCTTGTTATGTGTCAACTGGAGAGTGGCTAACTTGGACCTATTTAAAAAGAAATTAAGAAATGGAATCTTGGGGGAAAATATAAAAACTTAGTCTTGCCTTCCCACCTTCTTCTGAACACTTGACTAGCAAAATCTTCTCTCCTACCTTTACCAGCTCACCACCTGCTAGCGTTTTCTTACTCTCAAAGAAAACAATCTTTCCAAAAAAAAAAAAAAAAAAAAAAATCAAGATAGATTACAAGTAACTTTAATCATTTTGTTATAATAGAACAAATTTTATCTCCTCGGAGAAGTCTCCTGGTACTCCTTCAAATACATAAAAGAGAAAAATTTTAAATTTATTCTTAAATCCTAATTCCAATCTTATAAAAGTGCTCTTCTACCTTCTTCTAGCAAGTGGTCATTCAGTTGTGGCATACTCACTTTTCCTCTTCGGTTTTAGCTTGCTCCATTTTGATTTCTGATCGCATGCTTTCCACTTGTAGCTCCAACTTTTTGTTGTTATAAACAAGCTCTTGCTTTTCATTCAGCTCTGATGGGGTTGCAGAATTTTTCCTTTCAAGGGCCTGACATCTAGGAAAGATCAAAATTTCATGAGGATAAACAACGTTCCTTCATTTCTCAGTGGCTTTTAAACCAATCCCAAGATTATGTAGCAAATACAAAGAAATTTTGGATTGCATTTTTCAAGGATTTAATAATGTAAAATAAAATATTTTATCGTTCTTGCTTCTTTACTAGAAGCAAGTAATATTTCTAAACCCTCATGACTAAACACTAAAAAAATACAGATCTTTTTTTTTGTAAAAGAAATTTACATATTTCTGAACCCTTATGCCTAATATAAAAAAAAACTACAGATCTAAGACCACACAAGCTATGGAATAACTGTCTTAAGCAGTCATGCAAGTATATTTTTGTTCTTCAGACACAGACCAAAATAGTAATTGGCTAAAGGTGCTTTTCATATAGCGATCCATGGATATCTTCAATACTTTAAAAAGTTTGGGTTCTGTTAAGCATAAAGAATATGACTTCTAACAAAGACTTAATAAGGGAAAAGTAAGTGTCCTAAGTTTTCTTAAATATCAAAAAGAGAATTTCAATATAATAATAGCAAATATGAACCAATGGTTGCTATACACAAGGCATTAACACCAAGCATGGTAAACATCTCAATACAACATTATGAAGTAGGGATAATGACACACATTGTACAAATGATAAAAGTAGGGCTCAGAGAGGTTAAATAAATAACTTGCCCAAGGCAATACCACGAATAAATTTAGGTCCATAGTTCAACTAAGTCTGTTTGTCCAAAGTCCTTGGCTTTAGCTGCTGTGCTGTGCCAGATTTCCATGTCATCGTGTAGCCTTGGTAAGTGTGAACTCTAAGGCAACATACACTCATGTATTGTGCTGGATACATGTTTGCCAACTAATCCAAAAGAATAACATTTTTAAATTTCGGGTAACTTGCTACACCAAGAAAAACAAGCAAATGCGAAGTTGTCAATTTAAATATTAGCCTTCATAATTGATTGAAAATGAATTTTTTTTCTCAATAAAGCTCACTCAAGTTCTTTCTCCTTGCAGCTTTCATTTATGTTTGCTTACATCCATACTGTCAGCTCAGGTTAAGTCCCAGGAAATCTGGCTTACTGCTTTTTTACAGGTCCTCAGATAGGCTATATGTAACACATGTAACAAACATCCCTGAACAGCAGAATCAGATGTTCCTGGGCCCCATGCCCCCATATTACAAGTATATTATATTTATAAATGAACAGGTACATTAATTTCGACATTAGTGTTTGCTGAATTCATACTTTAATTAGGTTTCTATTTTTCTTCTAGTAACATAACAAAACTGTTTTTACATAGTAATATATTTCTTAAAAATGTCCATTTTCTAAAGGAAAATAGAATTCATCTCTCATTCTTACTTCTCTTGAAGTCTCTTCTTCATCAACTCAGCCTCACTGAGTTTTGTATGAGCCTCTTGAAGCTCCTTAAACAGAGTTGTCACCTGAAGGTTCAATGTCTCCACTTCACTTCCAACCTGTCATTCAGGAAATTCCAAACACGCACATGTGATTTGGACCAGAGATTAAATGAACTTCTTTGTGAGAAAACAGTGTGAACCATCAGTGTCCCACTAAGACTGGTGAGTCGATTAAACTTTTGACAATTAATGCCGTAAATATCTTCTTTGAAAAGAAATGTTTTAGATACAACTGTTTCCTTGTATGTCTATATTTACTAATTATATATAACATTTTATATTCCATGATATGTAATTTATATGTATAATCACTAATTCATATGGCAATATATATATATTTTTAAAGATTTTATTTATTTATTTGAGAGAGAGAGTGAGAGAGAGAGAGAGCACAAGAGGGAGGAGCGGGAGAGGGAGAAGCAGACTCCCCGCTGAGCAGGGAGCCCGATGCGGGACTCCATCCCAGGACTCCAGGATCATGACCTGAGCCGAAGGCAGTCGCTTAACCAACTGAGCCACCCAGGCGCCCCCTATTTTTATTTTTTTTTAAAGATTTTATTTATTTATTTGAGAGAGAGAGACTGAGAGAGAGAGCACATGAGAGGGGGGAGGGTCAGAGGGAGAAGCAGACTCCCTGCCGAGCAGGGAGCCCGATGCGGGACTCGATCCCGGGACTCCAGGATCGTGACCTGAGCCGAAGGCAGTCGCCTAACCAACTGAGCCACCCAGGTGCCCCATATGGCAATATTTATATATAAAACTGTTTTTCTTACATAACTGATCAATTTGGATGCACTGTGATAATGACTTTGTCATAATTTTTTTTTCCTGTAGACATGTGTGGAGTTTATTTAAAGGGAAGAAGAACTGTCTCCTTTTTGATTCTGGCAACCCAAGAACATCCCCTCTTAAGACTTATAGGGGCTAAAATTCACACAAACATTCCCAGATGTTAAGGTTTCAGGTTTTGCTAGTTTCTGCTCACCCTTTATCATCACCTCAGTTAATCCTGATCACGGCTCAGGGGATCACAGAGCACAGTGGTGTCAAAGCACAATCTAATTTACCCAGACAGCAGCTTATGCCCATAGTCCTTGGCTGATTTATGTTCCGAGTTAATTCCACTCTTTTTACTGAACTGCGTTTTCCCTGGCAGCTCCAGAATGGCTGTCAGTGAGCTTTTTGGTGCCTTGGAAATCTCAGTACTTCTCTATTACTGGTTGTCAGATTGGCTTCAGTCAACAATGCACTATGACTCCCAGGTCTTCTCTTCATCTGTGTTCTAAACGTTCTCCAGTCTTTTCAAGCGGGAGACTCAGCCCAGCACATGGCAAACAGTAAGCGTTCTACGTGTACTTGTTGAATAAGTGAATTGGCTAAAGTGAGCATCTGACAAAAAATGTCTTTCACATGGACAACTGCAGCTCTTACAACTTCCTGCCTTCATCCACCTTCCCTGAGCTTAAGACGGAGTGATGGGCTCCAAGGCACAGCTCTGAGGTGCCACAGAACACTGGCTATGGAAACATGAAACTCTGCGTTCAAACTATCTCATTCAAACCAGTAGTAGGGGAGAATGGAGATCTTTCAATTCTGTCTCAAGTTTTTGGGTCATAGTCTTAAAACATCTCATTATAAAGTGGGCAAAATTCCTTTCTCCACTAGATGGCCTGTTCACTCACAAAGTTAGGAGAGAAAATCAGTCAAGAAAAGATAGAGGTAGGGGCGCCTGGGTGGCTCAGTGGGTTGGGCATCTGACTCTTGATTTCAGCCGGGGTCCTGATCTCAGGGTTGTGAGATGGAGCCCTGGGCTCCGCCCTCCACAGGCAGTTGGCTTGGGATTCTCTTTCTCCCTCTCCCTCTGTCCCTCCCCCCACTCATGTACCCTCTTGCTCTCTAAAATAAATAAATAAATCTTAAAAAAAAAAAAAGAAGAGATAGAAGTGTGATTCCTTAGAATCACTGGGATAGGAACACATCTCGCTACAATTTACTATGGGTGAAATTCAAATCAGGACAAGGAAATATGAGAGAAACAGAATATATGCAACATCAAAATTATTTCTATTTCTAAAGCTAATAACACAGCACAAGACTTGACTTCAGATATGACTCTTAGGTCCACTGGGGGTGTGACAGCAGCCTTAGAACCTGAGTACCCACAGTTTCTGGGCCTTTTTCCTCTTCTTTCTCTTTTTCTGTGCTCCCCTCTGTCTGGGTCTCAACCTCAGAACGATCACTGGCTTTCTTTTCAAAATAGGAAACTCTGAAAAATACAGAATATGGAAAAGTTACTTTCTCTTTGGGTTCAAGAGGAATAACAATTGCAGAAGCACTAAAAAGAACACTGTCCAAAATTTGGATAAAGGATCGGGGGTTTCAAAATCTCTCTGTATTTGCTATATTATACATTAACCTTTTTGGGTTTAGCTCTCATCCTAAAATTGGCTAGATGTGATTTAAGATATGAAGTCATGCAGAGGTAAAAGGTGGGCATAAATCATCCCAAACACTGAAAAACACTGCCTCTTTTCACGTAACAGTAATACACAGAAATATTTTTTAAAATCTGTGTGTGTGTGTGTGTATGTACATACATGCATGTGTGTTCCATGAGTGTGTGTCCCTTTATAAGGATTCGGCAGAGAAAGGAAGTCTTTTTGGACCCATCTAAGTTCACAAGTCCCTTAAAAACAAATTTACCGATATTCTCACTGAATCATAACCACACAAAAGCCAGCCTAAGGCAAATGAAACAAGAAGAGATTTCTGGTTAAAGATGTCGAACTGAATATATGCAGGTAAATTTTCTCCCACCCTGTACTCCACCAAAATGACTTTTAAAAAGCCATATACATACAAGAACAAAGAGAAAGGGAGAGGAAATAACAGCAAGAAGATTTGGGGAGCACAGCTATAAGTGGGAACTGACTTGGCAGCCCAATAAGGCTGGGTCTGAAGCCAACAGTAGGGAAAGCCAAGCTGTAGCCTGATTGACACTGTGTAAAGCAGAAGGCTCAGGAGTCAGTGACATCAGGTACCACTGGATGCGGGGACAAAGGTGAGGCCTGTTTAAGAGGGACTAGAAGTGGTGCCTGGGCGTCTGACTCTTGATCTCAGGGTCGTGAGTTTGGGCCCCACGTTGGGCTCCACGTCGGGTGTGGAGCCTACTTTAAAAAAAAAAAAAAAAGAGGGTCTAGAATATCACAAAATAAAGGGTTTCTGGGTTCAGACGTTAGTCAGAGATGAGACGTGGGTTCTTCTGCAAGGAGAACTTACACAAAGAACATTAAGACCCTCAGCCACCTTTCTCTCCTCATCTTAAGAACTTCGGCGTTTGAAAAACACCCTCCAGGCAGGAGGCTGGAAGAGTCTCCTCTGGAGTATGTAACCAGAATAAGGGAAAAGGTTTAAAGTTTCTGACATGGGGCTTCCCCAAGGAAACCTCCCAGCCAGATCTCCCTACAGGTGCACCCAGAGCATCAATCAGCTTCTAACACCCTGTAATCCTGCTAAATCTGATCAAACAGCCAAGATTGCTAGACATTTAAGGAAAATCTTAATATGAAGCAGAAAAAAGTAACTTACTGAAAATAGAATATGCCATCAGGGAAAAAAAAAAAGGTCAAAAATATCATTAATATCCTTAGAGATATGAGGAAACATTACAACCACAAAAAAATGGAACACAATAAAAAAGGAACATTCAAAGGTTCTCCCCCACAAAAAAGGGAAGATGAAAGTTGATCAAATTTATCAGAAAGGAGAAAAAGGGAGAGACAGAAAAAGGGAACAAGGAGTTAAGAAAACTAGAGGAGATCCAATTCAAAATAATAGTAATGCTAGAAAGAGTGAACAAAGAAAACTGAGGGTAAGAGACTATCACTAAATTAATTCAAGATCATCTTTCAAGAACTGAAGGACATCAGTTTGCAGAATGAAAAAGCCCAAGAGTGTCCAGAACAAAGAGATGAAAAACAGGCTCACACCAAAGCACGTGAGAAGTCTCATGCCCAAAGATGAAGAACCAGAATGGCGGTGGGTCTTTCAGCATTAACACAAGAAGCTAGGACATAATGAAGCAATGTTTTTGAAACATGGAGGAAAAATTATATCCGATTACAGAATTCTATACCTAGCCAAACTATCCAAGAAGTATAAAGGCAGAAGGAGAGATTTTCAGATATGCAGGTCTCAGAAAATATACTGCCCATATATTGTTTCTCAGTAAGTTAGTGGCAATGTGGTGAGCTCTGTTTGAAAAAAACAAAACAAAACAAAACAACAACATTTAAAAAGAGTAGGAAAGGCATTGGATTCAGGAAATAGGTGATGGAAAACAGGAAAGTTGAAGGAGTTCCTCAGGGTGAAGGCAAAGTGAGATGCCAAGATGATTGCCATGAGGCAGGACCTAGAAAGCAAGTAGAGCAGACTCCAGAGAGAATACCAGTAGACTACTAACATGTCTGAATGTATCTGAGAGATTTCCTCATTGGGGAAGAGTATGGGGAAACTAAGCAAATTTTAAAGATGTAATTATGCACAGAAGTAAAAAAAAAAAGTATAAAAAAAGGAAGAGTGTTCAAGGCACAGAGCAGAGCTCAACTGAGTACTCCATGTGTGTGCCTAATAACGTAAACACCGAGTAGTTACCTAACTAAATTTCAGTATAGCCAATTTCGGAGGTGGAGCAGGTAAGCTGGGTCCAGAAGCTTGTGTGTGTGCAGTGGGAGGTCAACAGAATGCGTTCACAATAGGGGGGACAACTCGGTAGCAATTTAAGCCTGGTGCATGGAGGGAAATATCACAACGGTCACAACCATTGCAAACTGCCAAACCTAACTGGTGCACAGGCACCATTTCGGGCTAAACCAGATAAATGGGTTAAGAGCCAGCTGGTGCGGGGTTGATGGATGGGCCTTTTTCACGCCACTCATGTATGACCCAGGGTTCTTTTTTTTTTTTTTTAAAGATTTTATTTATTTATTTAACAGAGAGAGATAAAGCAAGAGAGGGAACACAAGCATGGGGAGTGGGAGAGGGAGAAGCAGGCTCCCCGCAGAGCAGGGAGCCCGATGTGGGACTCGATCCCAGGACCCTGGGATCATGACCTGAGCCGAAGGCAGACGCTTAACCGACTGAGCCACCCAGGCGCCCTGACCCAGGGTTCTGATCTACATTTGAATAATCACTTATCTTACTTCTCTAGGGCAAATTTTCATCTTGGACCGACTTTCCCTGCTACTTCTCGATTCTCTTGAGCCACACTTCCTACACACTTACCCCTGTTGTTGTCAGTTTAAATTTGTTTAGAAAACCCAAATTACATGAAATACAAGTCCTGGAAAACAATGAGAAAAAAAAAAGAGACAAACCTATGATCCCCTTTCCCCACAAATCTCCTAGAAGTTTTCAGAATAAATTTCACACTGTCTATGCCCCTATTTGTCATGATTAATGAAAATAGTTGAAGACTCACTTGTTTGAGAAAGAGATATGTTAGGTCTTGGGATGTGTTTTCATTATCCTATACAGCATGTAAACCAAGCCAGGCTGTCCAGGTATTAGGGATTTTATTTCTTGGTTTTGGTTCTGCCATAGTGAGGGGGAAATCATCATCCTGATACCCACCCAGAGAACATGAGTCTTGGCAACTACTGTTAACTTGCCAGTTGTTAAATACTGAGAGAAGGCTGACTCACAGGGTAGAGATTTGATGCTATTGAGAAAGGGACCCTTTACAGGTGCTCACGGTGGGAGACTAAACACTGACTTCCTAGTGCCATTCGAAGAGCTATAGCTGCAGGCAGAAGGCTATAATTATTCTGAAAGCAGGAATTATATATATCATATGAATGATGAGGAGGTACAATTAGCAAATTCCTAAGCTGACACTTTCATCATGAAAGCTAATCATGTTGTCTAAGTATGGGTGAATTACTGGCTAAACTCGACTTCTGAGAATGGCGTACAGAACACAGGAGGGGTAAAGGTGCCTACAAAATATAAACACACAGTGATTATTCATGGCTAGTAAAGGTCTCCTTCAAAGAGTAACATTTTCCCTTTAAAAACCAGCTGTGGTAATTAAGGTATAAAAAGAATGTTTTTGGGGCGCCTGGGTGGCTTAGTCGTTAAGCGTCTGCCTTCAGCTCAGGTCATGATTCCAGGGTCCTGGGATCGAGCCCCGCATCGGGCTCCCTGCTTGTGGGAAGCCTGCTTCTCCCTCTCCCACTCACCCTGCTTGTGTTCCCTCTCTCACTGTGTCTCTGTCAAATAAATAAATAAAATCTTAAAAAAAAAAAAATGTTTTCATCTATCTATCTATGCATTGTTACTATGTTTTAGGATTTGTCTGAAAGATAGGACAAATATTTTGTCCATTAGAATACTTGGTACTAGTCTCCCAGAAGTCAACCTTTGAAATTTTCTAAGGGACAACAGTAGGATATGGTGTGTAAACACCTAGGAGTCAGAGCCAGCACCTTTTGAAATGAGCTGACTATGAAATAAGTCATTGGACCAATGCCGATGTGTCTTCCAGGTTAACCTCATCTGAATAAATAACTTAGTTTCATATTTTACAAAAAGATCTGTCTGTAATTAAAAATTTAAACTGTTTCAGGGGCGCCTGGGTGGTGCAGTTGATTACACGTCCTACTCTTGGTTTCAGCTCAGATCCTGATCTCAGGATTGTGAGATCGAGCCCCGCATTGGGCTCCCTGCTCAGGGTGGAGTCTGCTTGAGACTCTTCCTCTCACTCTCCCTTAGCCCCTCTCCCCCTCCCTCACTAAAATAAATAAATCTTTTTTTTTTTTTTTTAGGATTTTATGTATTTATTTGACAGAGAGAGACAGCGAGAGAGGGAACACAAGCAGGGGGAGCGGGAGAAGGAGAAGCTGGCTTCCTGCTGCACAGGGAGCCCGATGCGGGACTCGATCCCTGGACCCTGGGATCATGACCTGAGCCGAAGGCAGACGCTTAATGACTGAGCCACCCAGGTGCCCCTAAAATGAATAAATCTTAAAATTTAAACTGCTTCAGTTAGAAAGTATTTCTCACAGTGCTATAATTTTAAGATTAATAAGCCATTTATAGTGTCTGAGAGAATTAATTATGTCATAGTATACTTATGATTAAATGTTGCAATCGCTGGAGCCCTAAAACTAATGCATAACCTCTCTCATTTCCTATATGGTTTAGGACTTTGCATTTCTTTTTTTTTTTTTTTTAAAGATTTTATTTACTTATTTGAGAGAGAGAATGAGAGAGAGAGAGCATGAGAGGGGGGAGGGTCAGAGGGAGAAGCAGACTCCCCGTTGAGCAGGGAGCCCGATGTAGGACTCGATCCCAGGACTCCAGGATCATGACCTGAGCCGAAGGCAGTTGCTCAACCAACTGAGCCACCCAGGCGCCCGTGGATTTTGCATTTCTAAAAAATGCATTTGCACACAAATTCATTGACTTCACATAAAATTCACCTATATTATAGAGTTGTGAAGTCAATGAATTTGTGTGCAAATGCACTTTTTACATGTATACCATATTCTATGAGGCCAGTATTTCCCTTACACCAAAACCAGACAAAGACATTACAAGGAAAGAAAACTATGGGCTGATACCCCTTATGAATAAAGATGCAAAAAATCCTTAACAAAATTTTAGTAATCTAAACTAGCACATATAGAAAGGATTACACATCATGACCAAGTGGGATTTACCCAGGAATGAAAGGTTGGTTTAACACTTGAAAATCAATGACTATAATATATCATATTAACAGAAGTTTAAAAAACCATTAATCATCCCCATAGACATGGAAAAAGCATTTCACAAAATCCAAAACGCTTCACAATAAAAACTACAACAAACTAGAAATAGAAGGGAGCTTCTCAATCTGATAAAAGCATCTATGAAAACTTGCAGCTGGGCGCCTGGGTGGCTCAGTTGGTTGAGCGACTGCCTTCGGCTCCGGTCATGATCCTGGCAGTCCCGGGATCGAGTCCCGCATTGGGCTCCCTGCTCGGCAGGGAGTCTGCTTCTCCCTCTGACCCTCCCCCCTCTCATGTACTCACTCTCTCTCATTCTCTCTCTCTCAAATAAATAAATAAAATCTTCAAAAAAAAAAAAAGAAAAAAAGAAAACTTGCAGCTAACATCATACTTGATGGTAAAAGGCTGAAGGCTCTCCCGCCTAAGTAAGACAAGCATGTCTGCTTTCTCCACTTGTACTTAACATTGTGCTAGAGATTCTAGCCAGGGAAATTGTGCAAGAAAAAGAAATACAAGGTACCCTTGTTGGTAAGGAAGAAGTAACACTACCCCTTTGCAGATGACATGATCTTGTATAAAGAAAATCCTAAGCAATCCACTAAAAAACTATTAGTGCTAATACAGGAGTTCTAGCAAGGTTTCAGGCTACAAGATCAATGTACAATATACAAAAAAGTCAGCAGTATTTCTATACACTAGCAAAGAATACTCCAAACATGAAATTAAGAAAACAACTTCATGTATAACAGTGCTAACAAATTTCGAAAAGTAGTTTAAGACCTGTATATTAAAAATGACAAAACATCATTGAAATACATTACAGATGACCTAACTAATCTATGGGTTATCCTTCATGGATCAGAAGATTTAATATAGTTAAGAACAATATTAACTGAACTCCAGATTCAATGTAATCCCTAACAAAATCCCAGCTGGCTTTTTTTTTTTTTTCCAGAAATTAACAAACTTATCCTAAGATTTACACAGAAAAACAAGAAACCCAGGATAGCCAAAACAATCTTTCAAAGTTGGAGAACCCAGACTTCCTGATTTCAAAATTTACTACAAAACTGTACTAATCAAGACAGTGTAGCATTAGCAAAGGATAAACATATAGATCAAAGGAATAAAATTGAAGGTTTAGAAATTAATCTTTACATGCATGACCAACTGATTTACACCAAGGGTGCCAAGGCAGTTCACTGAGGGAAAGACTGGTCTTTTCAACAAATGGTGTTAGGATGACTGGATATCCACACACAAAAGAATGAAGTTGGACCTCAACCTCACACCATACAGACATATGAACTTTAAATACATTTAGAGACCTAAATGTAAGGGCTAAAACCATAAAGCTTTCAGAAGAAAACACAGTGAATCGTTGTGACCCTGGATAAGTCAACGGTTCACTAGATACAACACCAAAAGCACAAGTGACAAAAGAAAAATAGATAAAGTGGACTACATCAAAATAAAATTTTGTGTTGTCAATGATAGCGCCCAGGAGGTAAAGAGGTGATTCACAGAATGGGAGAAAATATTTGCAAGTCATATACCTTATAAAGGATTTGCATCTGGAATATATAATGAACTCTTATAACTCAGTAATAAAAAGGCAATCCAATCCAAAGGATTTCAATAGATATTTCTTCAAAGAAGATATATAGATGATCGACATGAAAAGATGCTCAACATTATCAGTCATTAGGAAAATGAAATCAAAATCACAATGAGACACCACTTTAGACCCATGAGGATGGCTATAATCAAGAAGACAGACAATTACAGGTGTGAAGGAGGATGTGGAAAAAAGTAGAACCCTCATACATTGCTGGTAGAAACGTAAAATGGCGCAGCCACTGCAGAAAACAGTTTGGTAGTTCCTCAAACTATTAAACACACAGAGCCAATGACCCAGCAATCCCACTCCTGGGTATATACCCCCAGAAAATTAAAAAAAGTATGTCCACAGAAGAAGTTGTACAAGTATGTTTACAGCAAACATTATTCACAACAGGCAAAAAGTGGGAACCAAAATGTTTCCCACCTGATGAATATAAGTAAAATGCTGACTAGTCACACAATGGACTATTATTTGGCAACAAAAAAGAAGTGAAGGACTGGTATATGCCACAACATGGATGAACTCTGAAAACATGACGCTACATAAAATTAGTCAACCACAAAAGGCCACATATTATATGGTCCCGTTTATATGAAATGTCCAGAATAGGCAAATCTGTGGAGACAGAAGACAGACTGCTGGGAGGAATGAGGAATCAGTGTTGACAGGAACTGGGTTTCTTATCTGGTGAAAACAATGTTCCAAAATTATAATGTGGTAATGGCTACATGACTGTGAATATTCTAAACAGTACTGAAATGTATACCTTAAATGGATGGATTACCGGGTGTCTTAGTTTTATCTCAATAAAGCTGTTAAAAAAAAAGCAATGAATGCATATTTCAAGTTACCAATTCTGTACCTTTTGTTGGCTTCCTTGAGTGCAGTTTCAAGCTTCTCCGCCTTCTGGCTTTCTTCCCTTAGACAAAGAAGGAGCTGGCTCACAGTTAATTTCTCAAATTCCAAATAATTCCTGGAGCTTTCTGTAGATTTGTTTCTACATCAAGAACAGAATAAAGATTAAAAGGTTTTCATCACAAAACACAAATGTCAAAGGGTCTACGAATGTAACTGGCACCAACATAAAGGAAATGCTTCCCAGAACACTCTCCAAATAATTCTCATTTACAGGCCAAACGCAGCTGGTCATGCGACCACCAGGCTCACACTCCTCCAAGCTCTCCGGGGAGAGGGGCGGGGGCTCTCCGGTAGGCTCACCTTGCACTGTACATGCTCGCTTCCTCCAAACAGCCAGTGTGCCCAAACATCAGACCCCAAGACCCCCGGGAACAGAGGTGGCCCTGGTTTCCAGTGCCCGGCCTCCCCAGAGAACTAGTCTCAAAGAGGACCAGTCATACAAAGTACATGAACACGCGTGCTGCCTGGCAACATGCGGACCGCCAGCCTTTCTTCAACTTGATATTCTCAAGTCAAGAGAAGAAAGCACTTTTTGTTTTTGATTTCAAATCATTACAGCAGAGAAATGTAGGCACCGCTGGTATGTGAAATATTTTCCCTGAATTTGAAATCTTATTATACCGAGAAGGGGTGGGATGGCAAACAAAACCAGGACCACTGGTACGGCAGCTACACTTCCCGGGTGACCGCACTGATGCTCATGTCCAAGGTCACACGTCTCATAAACAGCCGGGATTAAATCCCAGTTCCCGACTCCGACCTCTGCACCCAGAAATCAATCTCTGACTCCTTAATACACCTTCAAACGAGGTAAGAAAGCTGTTATTAAAACATTAACTGTGGCTCGGGGCTCCTGTCTGGCTCAGTCAGAGGAGTGTGTGTCTCTTCATCTCGGGGTCATGAGTTCGAGCCCCATGTCGGGTGTAGAGATTACTTAAAAATAAAATCTAAAAAAAAACACCAACCAACCAACCTGTGGCTTAAAAGAGGAAGTGGTTTCAGCAGGTGGATATAAATGAGGAGGAAGTGGCTTGGAAATTTCAAACAGGGCCTTCTTCCTTCCCACCACTTCCAGAAAAGTCTTTCGATACAGTCGGGCGGAAAGCCGAGGGACTGCTAACTAAGCAAAGTGCAACTTTCACTTATGCCAACTGCCCTGTTTGATGAAAGAATATTATCTAACACTTATTTTCTCCCTGATGCAAGGGCTTGGGAGCATAATTGGGAAAAAAGGAAACTGCCCATTTTCATGTTTTATAAGTACATTCGTCATGTTACAGAAAAAAAGGTATTTAAAGCCTATGACAGAAGAGATTCCTAGAGAAATTTTCCGGTAATAACAGTCTCTTTCAAATAGACTGACCCAGCAGTAACCTGTGTACAGGGTTCCGGGTGAGAGTCTCTAATGCCCAGCTCCTCTGCCATCTCTTCTGCCAAGCCCCTCGTCCCCCTGCCCCACACACCGCCATTTAAGATGTCTGCTTCCTAATGTCTACTTGGAACAGGTCAACTTGAGACTCCACAGGTAAGACTTCTGGCCACTGGGTAAGACAGTGACTCAGAGCACTCCCAGTCCTCACTAGAGGAGATTACCCAGGATCAGTCACCTGGGCTTATCCTCGGGAATGAGCAGGAAAGACAAAATGATAACATCCCACTTATCGGGCTTGACAGCCCAGGCCAGGTCAAACTCTACCGGTAAACAAATTAGCAAGCCTGAGTCTTTTGATTAAGAAGAAGTTTGTCTTCACTTCTCATCTTATGGGAGATGAAACACCTCTGAACAGAGTGGGGAGGGTTGAGTTTGTCTACAGAGGCACCACACGCTGTTTTTATTCTCTGCTAGCCTGGGCTACAACACTAAATCCCATTCAAACCGGACGGTCTTAAAAGGTGCTGGCATGGGGCGCCTGGGTGGCTCAGTCGTTAAGCGCCTGCCTTCGGCTCAGGTCATGATCTCAGCGTCGTGGGATCGGGCCCCGCGTCGGGCTCCCTGCTCCTCGGGAAGCCTGCTTCTCCCTTTCCTACTCCCCCTGCTTGTGTTCCTGCTCTCTCTCTCTCTGTCAAATAAATAAACAAAATCTTAAAAAAAAAAAAAAAGGTGCTGGCTTAAGTTAGCAAGAATCGACTTTTGCAGCCCAGGATGTTTGACCTCCCCATGGCGAGCTGCAAGCGACAAGACTGCCTGACAGGTGTCTCCGCCGGCCCTAGCCCGTCTTCACATACGTGTCAATGGAATCAGTTCTTGCGGGCCCAGGACTCGTCTTGATTTCTCTCACCGCCACATCTGCTTCTCCTTCCTATAAAGGCAGAAATGAAAGGGCTTTACCATGATAATGTCCGCAAGACAAATTCTTTATCAAAAGAGAAAAAGGGGGTGCCTGGGTGGCTCAGTCGTTGAGCGTCTGCCTTCGGCTCAGGTCATGGTCCCAGGGTCCTGGGATCGAGCCCTACATCGGGCTCCCTGCTCCGCGGGAAGCCTGCTTCTCCCTCTCCCACTCCCCCTGCATGTGTTCCCTCTCTCGCTGTGTCTCTCTCTGTCAAATAAATAAATAAAATCTTAAAAAAAGAGAGAGAGAGAAAAAGACAGTAAGATCGAGGATCTGGATGACCTGCAACCCAAGGAAGCTACCGACATTTAAATGGGAGATGTTTCAATGAGGTCACTGAAATGGAATGGGAATTTAGCCTTCCCTCACCCTGCGCACCCTGTCAGGATTATAAATATCTAGGCCAAGGCGTGAAGATTGGTCTCTCATCCAGAACAGCCAACCTGACCCCAAACATATGAAAACTTATCTCCTCCTTCTCCTTGGCAGCTCATTCCCTTCTCTCCCAAGTGAAGGTCACATGTAGCTAGTGCCGCCTCCACACACCTTCCCTGCACAGGCCTTTAAAATGCAAAACGTCAGAACTTGCTGAAGCAATGTTGAAAAAGAGGCTGCTTTAGGGCGCCTGGGTGGCTCAATCGGTTAAGCGACTGCCTTCGGCTCAGGTCATGATCCCGGAGTCCCGGGATCGAGTCCCGCATCGGGCTCCCTGCTCAGCAGGGAGCCTGCTTCTCCCTCTGATCCTCCCCCTCTCATGCTCTCTCTCTCATTCTCTCTCTCAAATAAATAAATAAAATCTTTAAAAAGAAAAAAGAAAAAAAAAAAAAAGAAAAAGAGGCTGCTTTCTGTAGGCAGAGCTCACAAAGCACAAAGTTAGCTCCTAGCAGAAATTTGTATACATCGTGGGCCACTTAAAGGAACAAGAAGTCCAAGACCAGTTAAATGATATGAAAGACATTAATATTCCAATGAGCTAGCGGGAAAATGTTCCAAAAACGCATGGACAAAGATGGTTCTAGATAATTCTGAGCATGTACATTTTTCCTAAATCTTGGGCAGTGTTTTCCAGTTCACAGAAGCAAGGCAAGAAAAGCATGTTTACACTAAAAATAACTGTCACTCATCGGATCAGTGAAGGAGCAGATTATGTTAACCATTCACCCCAAAGGAAGAAGCCTCTTTTGGAAACTTCTCATACACTCCGTGGCCTTCCTGAATTTTGCCAGGTATTTGCAGAAGGTGAAAGCTGTTTGATCAAACCTGTGTTTCACAATCTTTGGTCATCTGCAGAGAGGGTACTCTGGCAAAGTGTGCTTTCCATTTGGTATTTTAATTCTCCTGATTTCGGCTACTATGAATGCACCCAAAGATTTATTAGGGAGCATGGGTGGCAAAGTTCCTACTTTGCCATTTCCCCATCCTACTACTCTTCAGTGCAGCAAACGTACTGGAAAGTCACATGCGAATAATTCCAACATACCCAGGAGTTCAGCTTTTTATAAGCTCCCCACGCATTGTCTACAAGGTCCACTTTCCTCTCTCAGAGACACCATCTCTTTTCCTGTGTCATATGTACGGTCTGACAAAGCTAAAATGTGTATCACAGAGGATCTTATCCTTGTGTGTTTTTCTCCCTCACTATTCAGTGTCTTTGAGCAGCGACGAAGGAGAGGCCCCTCTGTGCTCATCTACCTGCCCTGCTCTTGAGCAGGACCACCCGCACACCCAGATATGGCCCCAACAGATGCTCCTCATGTGCTCAGGAACGGGCCGGCACACGCTACTTCACCGAGCTCACTTCATTTTCAGTTCCACATAAATGTGTCAGACACCAGGGGCTTCTCACTCAGCTCCTGGAGGTGCCCAGGCAGCTGCTGTGAGACGTGGGGGCAAAGCCAAGGTCAACCCTCAACCACAACCCCAGCGTCTCTGCCCTTTCTTTTCTTCACTGCCCAACCAAGGTTCCTTGTAAGGCTTGTTTAAAAAGAGGGTTCTATTATTAAAAAGTGTTTTAAAGCCATCAGTTTACCGCATCTGCTCATGAGTCTGCTCACCTAAGTGCAGTGCTGGACACAGCTAAGGACCTGGCCTGAAAAAGTTTATGTTTCGGGCACCTGGGTGGCTCAGTCAGTTAAGCGTCTGCCTTCGGCTCAGGTCATGATCCCAGGGTCCTGGGATCGAGTCCCACATCGGGCTCCTTGCTCAGCGGGAAGCCTGCTTCTCCCTCTCCCACTCCCCCCGCTTGTGTTCCCTCTCTCGCTGTCTCTCCCTGTCAAATAAAATCTTAAAAAAAAAAAGTTTATGTTTCTGTTTTGGTTTTTTAGATCACAAAATGTCTGATTTGTCAGTACCTATGGGAAGGGGGGGGAAAAAGCCCTATCTCTTTTGTCATAAAAGGTAATCAATAGTCTTCCATTTCAGCCATGATAACCCTCATGAGTATTATATATATATATATATTTTTTTTTTTTTGAGAGCGAGACAGAGAGAGAGCGTGTGCGTGAGCAGGGGTAGGAGCAGAGGGAGAGAGAGAATCCCAAGCAGGCTCCATGCTCCAAGCAGGATCTCACAACCCTGAGATCGTGACCTGAGCTGAAATCAAGAGTCATACACTTAACTGGCTGGGCCACTCAAGCGCCCCTAGGATTATGTCATACTTAAAAACAAGAGCCAATTTATCTTGGTGATATTGATGCTGAAACTCCCCTCCTCCCCCGACCCCCCAGTTTGGCTTCCGTGTGTTGAAAAGACATAGTGGTAATCTAGGTGTCTAGGTGAGGTTTTGTAATTTGCTTAATACTAAATCAAAACCAGGACACTCACAGCTATCCTGATTTCAATAAAGGAGTCTTCAGGGGGGCCACCCGAGTTCAGCTTGAGCTGGAGTTCTGACACAATCCCCAGCAGATCTGCCTTTTCAGCTTGGAGATAGGCCACCTGGGTCTTCAGCTGTTCCAGTTCCTGGTCTGCTTCTGCCCTGGGGACTCTGGAGTCCCCAGTGGGGTCCTGGAAATGACGAGAAACAAGGTGAATCAGTGAACCAAACTCACACCTGGTCATCAAACCGAAGTGTCCCCATACCCACTGGCAAGGCAGCTATGCCTTATGGTAGGAAAATTCTAGCCTTCTCTTGGGGATATATTTTGATGTAACACTTCAAATGGAAGACTTTACATTATTATATTCAAACAATAGAAACTTAAAATAATCTCATGACAAGAAAGAAAGTCTTCCTCAGCACATGGGATAATCTGATATGAAAATAACCAATCAGACTTTGATAGTGGTAGACTGGTAAATTGTCGTCCAAAACCTCAGAAAATAGGGACAAAAAGCTCGCCTTTTTTTTTCCTCCCACAAAGGCAGACCTACCCTTACTTTCCCCATATTTGTCATGTACTGTTTGAAGTCAAAGCACCAAGACATTTCATTACTTGATACGTGAATGGCAAAGGACAAGGAAAGTCCAAAATTCTCTCAGGCATGCAGGCTGGTGGCTGTTATACTCTATGTTGGTGTTTTTAGGTTTGCTAAAAGTAAGCCCGGGGAGAAATAAGAAAACTGAAAATTCAGAGGCTGCTACTAAAAGTAAAAAAAAAAAAAAAAATTAAATTTCAGCCTATATAAACATGAAGAACAAATATTTCTATTTCACTAACACCAAGTACGTGTTGCGCTCCTCTTGTTACAATCACTGCACATGACAAAGTCGTAGGAGAAAGGGCCTGTTTAGATGCAGTGTTTTCATTTGGGAGCAGAGAAAACAGATTCCAGTCCACACCCTGCTAATCCCTGGTTACGACGCCCTGAGCGGATTTGCTTAATGTCTTGGCCTCCATTTTCTCAGGTTAGAAAGGGAAATGTGGTCCCTTGTGGTCTCTGTGGTCCCTTCCAGCTGTGACCTACGAGGCCTCTTCGATTTCCTCCTCAGGTAACCTTCATTGCTTTTACAGGCCTGGTGCCACCATAAATATATACTTGAGATTATCAGAGAATTACAACACAATTCTCTCTCTCTCTCTCTCTCTCTCACACACACACACACACACAAACATGCACATATGCACACCCATCTCCGTGATAGATTTTCTAAGGAACCAGAAACAGACCCAAAGGCTGTTAGTAGAACCAAAAAGCATCAGAAAGGACATGCATAAACCAGCTGGTCCATGAAATATTAAAACCTGGAGGGAAAGGTATTAACATGCAGCATGGGAGCGTCTCTCACACCACTGAGATTATGCTCTTCCTTCACTGGGAGCGTTCCCTTGCCAGAAAACGACTACAGGCCTGAGAGAAAAGAACTCATTGTGAAGCTGAAGAGTTAGGTGTGCAAGGAAAGGTTATCAGCCTGGGAATCCTCTCTTGGTAATGACTCATCCCAAAGAAATGTACTGTGAAAGGGGTGGAAACAGTTAAAGGAGAGGCACTGCTTAGCCTGGAACTAGGAAGCAAGCAGGTAAGGGCAAGGCCATGCTCTATTAGGAATCTTCACATTTTCCTGCTGGACCCCTCTGAGGACATTTTATAGAATTGCTGGTTTTTGGGTTTTTTTTAAAGAGAGAGTGAGCATGTTAGTGGGGATGGGGAGGGGCGGAGGGAGGGAGAGAGAGAATCCTAAGTAGGCTCCACACCCACTGCAGAGCCGATGTGGGGCTCGATCTCACAACCTTGAGATCATGACCTGAGCGGAAATCAAGAGTCAGATGCCCAACTGACTGACCACTCGGGCACCCCAGAATGGATTTTTGTAAAACCACCTTGGCGTAAGAGTAGGAAACAGAGTTTTAAACAAGTGTCTGAGGACGAGGGATATAAGGCCATGATCCTAGAATCTCAGACTTGTCAGATTAATTTTCTTTTTTACATGGGTGAGGATCTCTTCACTATCCTTGGGAAATTCCAAATCTATTTATTTGGCCATAAAACACCTCACAAGATAATATTTTAAATATCTCTTCATTTTACTACCGACTCTTTCCATTCCCTTCCTGGACTAGAACTCACACCTTTTATTTATGATCAACCTCAACTCCGTGTTTTGTTACTGTCTTTCATCACTTTCAAGGGCCCGCCATTGACCTTCATGCAACACAACAGCTCTCCTTGTGTACCCGTATGTCTCCATCTTGCTGTCCCAGAAATCCGCCCAGACTACCATGCATTTTATAATCCTAGAAGAAACATCCAGCTAATGATCTCTGCCTAGCAATCTGTACCATTAAAAGTTAAAAAGTTCTCTCTACAGATGATAATAATGTATAATTCTGTGAAATTGGACAGAGCCGTGAACGCCTCAGCCTCACCCTGAAGATCAGAAGGCAGATCTCCAAAAGAAATTCCCTATTCTCTTTCGTTGTGTGGCACAGAACACGTGAGAGGCCCTGGTGGCTGGAGGGATTCTCTGGAGAGACCGCAGCAAGGATGGGTCAGCAAGAGTGAGAAAAGTCAGAAGCTGTGAGAGCTTTAAGTCAGGAAGATGACAGCCTGAATTTTACATATCACCTCAACCGGTCCACGAAATAAAAATGAAAGAAGAGGCAGGGAGGCAATAGGGAGGCCTAGGAGGCACATTTTTGGGGGAGAAAGCTGATGACCAAGGGTTTTAAAGAGCCATAAATGTCTCTTTGTCCAAGTGCCCATGTCCTCTGTCCCAAGGACTCAGAATCTTCTGAGTCCTGCTTATAGCTTGTTTCTGCATTGAAAAAAGCTGTCCAGAGCTCCAGTTTCTGTTCTCAATTTCTTCTACTACTTTTTAGGAAAACCCATACATAAACTATTTCAAGCAGACAAACTGCTTCTGGAAGCTTCTTTCTGGGCTTCAGTGTGATAGGCCCCAACAGGCTGATGCCAACTGTCAGCTCACATCCCAAAAGCCACAGGAGGAAAACTGTGAGATATTTTCTGGGGCACCTGGGTGGCCCAGTCAGTTAAGCATCTGACTTCGGCTCTGGTCATGATCTTGGGGTTCTGGGATCGAGCCCCATGTTGGGCTCTGTGCTCAGTGGGGAGTCTGCTTGTCCCTCTGCCCCTCCCCCCAGCTTGTACACTCTCTCTCTCAGATAAATAAAAAGACATTTTCTTACAGAGAGTAGAAAATTATTCATATATCCTAGGTGATAATTTCTTCAGAGCATTCTACCTTGCAAATATTTAGATGCTGAGAGATTTCCCTCAAAGAAGTGACTTAATGTTCTTTGAACTGTAAGACAAATTGAAGCATCAGATGTGATAAATCTAATCAACAACGAATCATTTCCCACACAAATGTAAGTTTATTAAAGCAGAATGTTCACACTGTCCCATGAGCAGGGATTGATGAGTAAAGCACTGACATAAACCACAATACAGTTCTCTAAACAAATTTTCATTCTTCAGGTTATTCCATATCGTCCCCTTTTTGTTATTTTCTTTCCCTTATCTTTCTTTGTTTGCATACTTTACCCAAGAAATCAGAGATCAACAGGGTTCAAGGTATCTCAAGAAACATCTCTGATGTCTGGGATTCTATCCTCCCTGAATCAAACCAGCGCTCCACCCTTCACGGGGCTGCTAAGTTCCAGGTTGGGAAGACAATGAACAGCAGATGTCCATCCTAACGAACAATATCCAGTGAGCCTCAGAATATGGACGGATGCTTCAAATGTGTTCTGATACATATTTTCTCACTAACATCTTTGGCACCCACTCTTGGCCATGAGCACATTTCTCAGGTTCTTTGGGTCAATGAAAATGTGGCAACCTGTCAGCCTCCTATCACAACATGACATGTATTGTGCCATTTTTCGAAAGTAGATATAAAATGTAAAGTGAGGAATCTCTATTTTATTTTATTTTATTTAAAGATTTTATTTATTTATTTGAGACAGAGAGAATGAGAGAGAGAGAGCACATGAGAGGGGGGAGGGTCAGAGGGAGAAGCAGGCTCCCTGCCGAGCAGGGAGCCCGATGCGGGACTCGATCCCGGGACTCCAGGATCATGACCCGAGCCGAAGGCAGTCGCCTAACTGACTGAGCCACCCAGGCGCCCCGAGGAATCTCTATTTTAGACTTAGGAAAAGACTAGGTCAGTAAGTAAAACTTTGGAGTAATAGATTTTTTTTTTTTTTAAGATTTTATTTATTTGACAGAGAGAGACACAGTGAGAGAGGGAACACAAGCAGGGGGAGTGGGAGAGGGAGAAGCAGACTCCCCGCCGAGCAGGGAGTCCGATGCGGGATTCGATCCCAGGACCCCAGGATCACGACCTGAGCCAAAGGCAGATGCTCAACAACTGAGCCACCCAGGTGCCCCAGTACTAGATTTTTAAATGTAATTTTATATCAAAGACATAAACTAAAAACTAACACTTGGATGGTTCTAGGCAGAGGTTCTCCTGCACCATCTATAATACAAAATACAGATTTATAACTGCAACCTTCTTTTGACTATAATCAATATGGTCAAAACTGTACAAATTTCCTTCCCCCAACAAAGGCTCTACATGACCCTTGAAATTGCAACCAGTCTCCTCAGCAAGAACAGTTCTTTCAAAATGATGCAAAATACTCATCTAGCCAGAACCGTGAAAGGTTTTGACCTAGAAGTCTAGACAAGGAAGATTCCACTCTAAACATTAATAAAATAAAATCGCAGCTGATCAGTCTGCTCACCTCAAGGGACTTTTCTGTCTTCCCTTTTAGTTTTTCAAGTTCTTCCTTCAATTTTTCATTTTCATGACTCAAAGCCATGAGGCGCTCCTTGGCTTCTTTGCTCTGTATCTCGAAAAAAAGGCGTTCTTCCTTCTGTTTCTCTGTCCAGGCTGAAAGCTCTTCAAATCGCCCTTTCATCGCCTGATTATTTAGCTTCATGGCTTCTGTACGGGGTTCAGAGTGAGAGTGTCACACATCAGACTCGATCTGATGAATCCGACCTCCAAGACCACCCTCACCACATGGCACCAAATCCAAAGAAGCCATGCTTGGCCTGGGCCCCGGGGTTGGCAGGAAATGTAGCAAGGTGAGTGGTTTTTGCTTTCAGACAGGACTCGGGGGCCTAATGTCATTTCTAGTCCTCCAAAGACTCCAGAAAACAAAACTAGTTTGGGTCCCTCCACTAAGGCACACAAGCTAGAGGACTGATTCAAACACCAGTCCTGCCAGAAGCCATGGCCTGATGCCCCAGAAAGCTTTCCGTGAACAAGGTCATAGTGAGGACTAACTCCGTAATTCTTCCTGTTTCTTTCTAAAGGAACCACATGTCATTATGCCATTTCCCTGGGGGTATGTAAGTACCTTTTATTCTTATCTGTATCCCCAAAGTAAACAATGGAAACAATGTTAGCCTTACCAAAAGCTAAACTCTGTGCTCTTTCTCCTGCTAGTGAAACAGAGAGAAGGGAATTCACCAACAAGCCTTTTGACAGAGAGATGCCGTTCATGAAGGTACAGCGTGAATGAAGAACCATGGTGGCTAGGGGCTGCTCACCTTTGAGCTGATGGTTCTCAATCAGGAGCTCCTTCATCTGCTGCAGCAGTTCCTCTGGAGTGAATGTGTCCAGGTTTGGGTGAGCCAGGTTGGGGGGTCCATTTCCTGTGGTTTCGTTGGGGCTGTCCCCCTTTTCAGTCAGGCAGCTAAGAGGTTGGTGGGACATGGCAGCAGGACCTAGGGAAACATCACAAACTGAACAGAGAGACGTCTTCCCGTGGCAATGGGTCCCCGTGAGTCGCGCAGATCCATGGGCAACTGCTAGTGAGTATTCCAAAAGTTGCCTCCTTCCTCTCCAATTCTATTTTGGACATTTTTGGTTCTTCCCTTTAAACAAAAAAGGTATATGCTAGCTTCAGTGTGTATGTGTGTGCATGTGCGTCTGTGTATGTGGGTGCGGTGAGGACCTGCGGGATGGAGGAGGAAGAGAAGAGTATGAGATCATGAGAATCGGGAATCCTAACAGGAATTCAAGGTTTCCAAAAATATATTTGTAGACATGGGTAAAGTATCATTAAATTGGTTTTCCTATGCAAATCTTTCAAGCTCAAATCTTTTTGTTTTGGGTGAATTGCACAGAAAGCTGTTAAAAAAATCTCCATATTTTATCTCTTGAATTTTTGGCTAAGAGGAAAGGGAGAACGAACATATTTTGGATGCTTACTACGTGCTGAATCACCGCACCAGAATGTCAGTTTTTAATCCTCGCTAAAACCCAAATGGATGGCTACTTTACAGGAGACGGAGCTGAGTTCATGGCAGTGTTACAGCTCGGCCAAGGTCACTTCATAAGAGGTGCAACCGAGTATTAACAACACCAAAATCCAGCCCTGTCACACAATAAAGATGCTACCGAATATTTAGGCTTCAATATCCAATAATTCTGTAAGGCATCCTAAAAAGACCAAGAGATCTTGCTCACTTTTTGCATATTCTGAGAATATTTTAAGCATACCACCACTTTATTTTGTAGAGGGGTCAATGTGGACATAAATAAGATAGACAAGTGTATCCCAAATCCATTTATATATGCCCTACCACCTGGGCAAACACAGGAATCTCTTGTAACAACTGGCAACATGCTACAGGCAAACATTTTCTTTTTTGTGCTTTGTGAAGATGATGACAAGCCTTGTCATGGAAGATGAAGAAGGATAAGTGCACTCTCTCTTATACATCACCGTATCATTAACACCTAGGAGTGCTCTTGGTGACCATATATTAAAATGCGACCAAACACACAGGGTGTGGTGCAATGCTTCTTCCCCACCCTCAACTGGAAGCAAAGCTTGGGGGTTCTGTGGAGGTCCCCTGGACCCAAGAGCCTGGTGACCTGCTTTTGGTCTCAAGGAACCTGGAGGCCACAAGAGATAGTACCACGAAAGGACAGCAGGCTCCGGCTTCTCCCCTGAGCAGCCACCTCAAGTAGAGACAGTCTCATGGAACGCTTTAATGAGGATGGCAATTTATGAAGTGAAAAACACTGACGAGGCATACCATCCAACTGGGAGCCTTTGGAAGGTATCTATGTTTTACATATCCTAAGCATTTAGAAAAGAGGTATAATGCTCTTAGTATTCGGTGACTAGAAGAGACTGCTTTTGCTTTCCCCAATAAAATAATGTGGATAAAATAATTTAGACAAGAACAATTTGGAGAAATCCAGTTTCTGGTTTTCCATAACACTCATTTTCACACAGTATGATGTTGGAATTAACATTTCATAAAAATGGGTTTTTACCAAATAACAGGAATACTAAAGAGACCCAAAGATAAAATCCTTGCAATGTGCCCCAAAGTTTATAGCAGCAATGTCTACAATAACCAAAATATGGAAAGAGCCCAGATGTCCATCGACAGATGAATAGATAAAGAAGATGTGGTTTATATGCGATGGAATATTACTCAACCATGAAAAAAGAGAAATCTTGCCATTTGCAATGATGTGGATGTAACTAGAGGGTATTAAGCTAAATGAAACAAATCAGTCACAGAAAAACAAATACACATGATTTCACTCATACGTGGAATTTAAGAAACAAAACAGAAGAACATAGGGGAAGGGAAGAAAAAATAAAATCAAAACAGAAAGGGAGGCAAACCATAAGAGACTCTTAACTCTAGGGAACAAACTGAGGGTTACTGGAGGGGAGGTGGGTGGGGGGATGGGGTAACTGGGTGATGGGCATCAAGGAGGGCACTTGATAGAATGAGCACTGGGTGTTCTTTTTAAAAAATTTTATTTATTTGAGATAGAGCACAAGTGGAGGGGCAGAGGCAAAAGGAGAAGCAGGCTCCCCGCTGAGCAGGGAGCCCGATATGGGGCTCGATCCCAGGACCCTGAGAGCATGACCTGAGCCAAAGGCAGACGCTTAACGACTGAGCCACCCAGGCGCCCCAGCACTGGGTGTTCTATGCAACTGATGAATCACTAAATTCTATCCCTGAAACTAATAATACACTATATGTTAACTAAATTGAATTTAAATAAAAAATTTAAAAAATCCTTGCAATATGTATCATTTACTTGTCAACGTTCAATTTGCTTAGGTATTCAATGATTATAATACACTTTGCAAAAGTAAATGGAAACATTCAACAGATGTTTTTTTTAAAAAGTTCCTAAGCAGTTCTCTAGAGATGTGCTTAGTTTCATTTTATTATATACACATTTCTCCTTACTGGTTTTTCCAAGAGAGAGGAAAGGGGAGAGAAGGGGAAAGGGCAGGGGAGGGCAGGCAAGGAGAAGGGAGGGAAGGGGAGAAAAGAAACATTTTCTCTTGAAAATTACTCAGGTATTTTTCCTCTTCAACTTTCCTTTACACCTCCTTTAGACACAGCCACACTAAAGTTAAAACTGGTTCTAGCTGTTATATCAGAGCTAACTTTTTCAGGTTGCCCAGATTTTAGGAGGACATGAGGGGGAAAAGCAAGGTTATGCTAAGGGTGAGAGTAGACAAGACATTGGGTGCCTTAACCAGATGTGTGACTCTTATGATAATTTACTGACTTGTCTAGCAAATGATGATCATTACATTTGCTTTCGGCTCAAAAATCCATGAAAAGTATTCTTGAGTTTGTAGGAAGATCCAACCCCACCATCCAACACATACAGCCCAGCACCATCATGGCCATACCACCATATGTATTATATGCTTGTCCTAATCATAGCAAACACTTCATTATCTAGCATTGTTAGGAAAAATTATTTGGTAATTCAAATGTCATAGGAAATAAGAAGTTAGTGTATATGCCAAACATAATGTAATGTAATGTAAATACTTATTACCAATTTTTACCAAAAGCAATTTAATTGATTTTTGGTGACCCAAAGAGCACCCTATGATTTTAGGTATTTTGGGGGCATCATTAGGAGTAATGAGTACAGTGCTTATGTAAAATGTCTATTGGTAGAGTACCCATTAGGGAAAGCTGAATTTTCTAAATCTTTAACATCACCTTAAGCTACTTTCTTTTTTTTTTTAATATATATATATTTTAAGATTTTATTTATTTACTTGAGAGAGAGACTGAGAGAGAGCATGAGAGGGGGGAGGGTCAGAGGGAGAAGCAGACTCCCTGCCGAGCAGGGAGCCCAATGCGGGACTCGATCCCGGGACTCCAGGATCATGACCTGAGCCGAAGGAAGTCGCTTAACCAACTGAGCCACCCAGGCGTCCCTTAAGCTACTTTCAATTGAACAAATACAGAGATGCATTATAAATTCTTGCACACATCTTCAAAGGTTATAGAAATTGGAACTAAGCCATTTATTCCAAGGTTCTATCTGGTAACATAATTTCTTTTTTCCTTTTTTTTTTTTAATAACAGAATTTCTCATAACCTGGATCTGAAACATGTCATTTTTTTTCTTTTTTTTTTTAATGTAAGCTCTATGTCCAACATGGGGCTTGAACTCATCGCCCCAAGATGAAGAGTCACATACTCTACCAACTGAGCCAGCCAGGCACCCTTGAAACATGTCACTTCTAAGCAAAGGTGATATTTAACTACAGAGGGTGAATTAATTTAGCACAGGATTTATCAAGATTTCACCAGTGAGGAAGAAGGCAAACTACCTGGAAGAATCGCCTCGATTTTATTCCCAGATCTATTTGAATTTTTAAATATATTATCATTTTTAATTCCAGAGGTCAAGTAATTATAGCAATGACTTGACTTTGTGGGTGTGGACATGAGCTTAAATCTCATTCCTGAATTGGCCTTACAAATGATCCAGTCCAACTTCTTACTCAATGCAAGAATATCTTATCTGGTTTCCATGGAAGATGGTCATCCCCACCAAGCTTGAAAGGCTTCAATGACAGAAAATATGAGCAATTAACTTGAGCAGGCAACACAGCCCATTCTGTTCTGGGGCCAGTCCCATCATTAGATAAAGTTATTCTGTATGGAACAGAAATTTGCCTTATACTGACTTCCACCCACTGGACATTGGACCAATGAGCATCATGCAGAGTAAGTCCAGGCCCTTGTCCTGGTATGTTCCAAACTGGCTTAATAAGCATTCACAGGTTCAATCCCCACATGAATAAATTAATTTTAAACAGTAAAAACCTATTTCTTGATCAGAGCCCATAGGTGTGGCTATTGGCAAATTCTGGTTTGGGATCACGATGGGGGGTTGAGTATGAATCCAAGATTACATCAACTAAAACCATCATCATCCTGGAAAAAGAACTCAGTCTGTATCCTATGAAGGGGGAAAAAGAAGCTTTGCTTTTTATGCCAGAAATGGTATTCTGATTTTGTAATTTGCTAACCTACAGAAAATGGAAATGGATTTACCATTATCACGTAAGGCAAGAGCCTGGGAGTGTTTGGATTCTCTCTATTGAGTGAAAAGTCACTAAGTGGCTGGTACTTCTTCCTCCTCCCCATCCCTGCCAGCTTAGGTCAGGCCCTCCTTTTCTTGTCTCAATTACAACAGTGATGCACTTCACAGAGCACAGGATTTTTGTCTATTCTGTGCACCACTGTGTCCCCGGCACCGAGAATGCTTGCTGAATAGTCTCCTACTCGGTGTGGCTCGCCTCTTTCTACTGCAGTCCCCCTACCACTACAGTTTCTTTCCTGGCATGAGGTCACCCTCCTGCTGAAAACCCTTCCCATACAAGGCAGAATTCCAGCTCCCAAATGAGAAAAACGTGGCCTTTCAGAGTCTGGCCCCCACTTACCCACCCGTATCACCTCCTCTCGCCACGCCACTCGCTCGCAAGGCACATCAAAGAGCTCACAGTTCCCCGCCTTCTTCTGCTTCTCTGCTCTTATCTCTGTTCTCCCCTCTGCACAAAATGTCTGGCCCCACGTTTGCCCTGGCAAATACCCACCAGACAGTTCCACGTCTGGCTGAGATAGATGGCCTGTGTAAAACAAACTGTTCTTTCCTCTCAGTACCCAGTAGCACTAGGCTCTCTCTGCAAAGTCCTATAATCATCCCATTCCAGTCTATCTTCCATCAAACGTCAGTGAAGGTCTCTATTTTATTCTTGTAAGTGGCACACAGCAGGCTCGCAGTAAATGTTCATTGAAATGAAATGAAAATACAGTGTAACAAGGTATTTTAAGGTCTAGCACTTGTAAAACACTTTCTGCTCTGTAGTGACAAACCCAGCATGCTAGTATTATGAGTTTTTCTACAGCTCTATCGCACTCATTCCCAGATTCTTGAGCTCAACTTTTAAAACTTGTTTTGAAAATTCGTACCATTTCTTTTATGATCCCCAAAGGTATCTGGGTGTCATTTCATAACACACATTCTATTATTTCATCCGCATATACATGTCAAAATGAAAACTTTCAAAATAATACTTTCCTCTGAATGAAATAGACTTTACTTCTCAAGAACAGAGTTTAATTTCTTCCTTTTCATTTGGATTTACTAATCCCACTGATTCCAAAGAACATATCAAATAGTCCAAGTCTCTATAAAATTCAGAAAAAGCAGGGCTTGGAGAAGAAAATGCCCGTACAACCTCATGTGAGGGAGAGCGGGAGAGGGTTCTGTAGGAAGGTAATACCATGGCCAATTCCTTTCAAGAATAAAGTTTTTGTTTTTTGGAGGGTTTAGTTGGATTCCATAGCATAATATGCAACCTGAGCTCAGTTACAAAAAAAAAGATGCTATTTTTATAACATTGTACACAATATACAAAGAACCACTAGAAGTGGCCCAGTAGAAAAACAGATCAGTCCCTCGGAAGATTTCAGTCCCTCGGAAGATTCCAGTCCCTGTCCTCTCTCTCCAGGCCACATTTAAATTTCACTTACCTTGTCCATTCCAGGGCAGATCCTGGCCTTAGCCTCTGTTCCAGGATCTCTCCAGCCCAGTACAAATTGGGCACATCCTGGGAGGTAGCCAGGGTTCCCTAGCTCTTTTCTCCCCAGGCAAAGAGCAGGGGGAGGGGCTGGTTCTTGTGTTAATAGTGCTGCCCTGCTTAATCAAATCTGAGGCTTTTGAGGTCCTACCACCACCTTACTGGTCTACGGGTTCTGTTTTCCATTTCATCCTTCAACAGTTCTGGGGCATACATTTCCATACAACAGTTTACCTGGAGGAGGAGGCTAGACCAGAATCCGGGTTTCGTTTTCTCTTAGAGATGCTGACTCTGCATCCAGCTTCCACATTTCCGACAGTAAAAACAACTCCTCTGGGGTTCTCAGCCTCATCGAGTATTCACGATCTATATATGTATATACACATAAACACATACACACACGCTTTCCCGGACCCAACGGTTTATGAAGATTCCTTTCAGCTGTTCAGGAGTCCCAGCGCCTTAGAGAGAGGTCACCTGTTCCTCAGTGTTCCTGGGCCACCTCATAAAGATGGAGTAGTTTTTGTTTCTCAAAGGTATACCTGTAACCACTTCCCATATAATGAGGAACTGGCTGTATAATCATTCCCAACCTGCAGGAAGATGTCACCCTCAAGCCACCTCCGTGACCTACAGAGGAAGTCACCTGCGGCCAGCCGGGCCGGTAAAAAAGGGGGGGAGGTCGCTTTGGGATGGCCGCCCCGCTCCCCTTTCCCACCAGGTCAGGCTCTGCCCAGGCCTGGAAACCCTCCCGGAGGAGAGGACGCCCCATCCCTCGCCACCCACACCGCGACAGGCTCCGGGTCGCAGGGAAGGCGGCCGCGGGAACAGCTTCCAAGGCGGAAAGGGAGCCGCCGCCTCTCCGAGCCCCTGCCCACCCCCTGCCCCCGCTTACCCCGCGCCCGCGCTCCGGCCGCTCTCGGGATCACTGCTTCCTCCGCATCGTGCCCGCTGGGGGAGGGCTCCGGACCCGGATGCGGGCGCCGACCAGGGGACCAGCCGGGGGCAGCGGCGCGGGCTCGGGGAGCCTCTGGCTGACTTGCGGCCTCGCGACCCCGCCCAGCGCCGCTCAGCTGACCGCTGCGCCGTCCTCCCCGCCCCCGCCGGGAATTTCCCGGGCCCCGCCCCCGAGGCCCCGCCCCGCAGCCGCGCCCCCACAGGCCCCGCCCCCTCCCCGGGCGCGCGCCTCCAGCCCGCAGTCCCACCGCGTAGCTAGTGCCCGCAGAGGCCCCAGCCTGGAAAATGAGGGCTACGTGGGTCTGTGAACCGCCGTGACTCGCGGCGCTCACTTAAATACATTCTTAATTAAAGGAGTGTGCGGAGTCGGTCTCCTCTGCGGGGGTCCCTTTAGAAGGCCGGAGTCGCAGGGGCTCGCTGCGCCCTCGATCTCTGTTAAGTCTTACATCTAGATACGGTTAACTGAGCATGCATGGCTTTCCATCCGACTTTGCCCTTAAAATAGACCTTTAATTAAAAACATAAAGCCTGCAGGATGCTTCTTGGGCTCTTTGTTCCCACGGAAGAGGCCAATGGTGGACGCCTGGATAGTTCAAGTGCCCCAGGCCCGTGGGATTACTGGATTGATTTGGATTGTTTTGGGAAGCAGAAGTACTGATCTACTTGTAACCGGAGGAGGGAAGATGCTTCCGGATTAGATAGAATTAAAAGGGAGGAAACAAGACGACGAAGAAGCACAATAATTTGCGTCCTAAGCACAGCGAGAAGGGTTGAGCAAGGACGCAGACACAGGACACAGAAGGGAACTGATAGTGAGGTCAAGATCTGGGCAGGGTCTCGACCAAGGTGGTGCAGCCTGTGCCTGGCACCAGGACCCTATGCAAGACAAGAAAACAGAAATGGGAGAGGGAGAGGGGGCGGAGGGGAGAGTTGAGAAAGGATAGGGTCTGAGAGTAAGTTTGTGCCAAAGATCAAAAAGGATTTTCAATACCAGGCATATACCCTAACCCTGACCCTAATCCCTAACCCCAAACCCAGCAGAAATCTGGGGTTTTATTCTCTGGAGTCTCTGAACTGCAAAATACCCAAACCCTAACCCCTAACCAAGGGGGGAGAAAAGAAAAAGGACTTCATGTGCGGGAAGAACTTGATTTAGTAATGAAGACGCTGACGCTGCTCAGCAGGAATACGCAGCACGTGGTTGTGCGTCCAAACAGCCCAGTGGTTGGAAGGCAAGGGGGAAAAAAAAATCCGAAATCTAAATGGGAAAAGGCGAAGGCGCCCTCTCCTGGCATCTCGGAAGGATTTAGTTTCACTTTCAAGACCGCCTGCTCCAGTCAGGTTCCCCCTGCCTGGTCTTTTACACCACCGTTGAATTAATCTCTAAAATTGGGCAGAGGGGTAGCAAGTCAGTCCCTGGCCCCACACCCAACTCCCGAGGGTCCCTCCTGAGCCTGTCCGGGGTGCCTAGGGTGAGTCCCACTCCCACTGGGTTTCCTTCTATTTTAAACCATATTAAGGTAAGATAAAATGAGTATAAGAGGATTTGGGGGCGGGGAGGTGCGGGAAGAAGGTCGTACGGAGGCTGCTCTCAGCCTGGGAGTAGTAGGGTTGGAGGTGAGCTTCTGGTAGAGAAAGTGGTGGAGGGAGTTTTCTCAGCCCTTTTGGGAGGGGCCCTGAAGCATTGCGCAACCCTGCCACTTCTTAGCTCCGAGACCTTGGGCAATTTACCTGGTCTTGCCTTGCCTCGTTCTCTTTATCTGCAAAATCCAAAAAGTTCTGAGAACCAAAAGCCTTTCTTAGTTCAGCTGGGGGCAAAACCCGACCTCAACTGATGAAGAGGTATTGACACTTCATGGGATTATTTATTTCATTCAAGACACATTACTTAGTTTATATGAGATCCGCTTCGGACACTCTTGGGGAGTTATGTTATATAAATTACATACTTTGTAATACATTACTGTCTCACCTTTCTAAAATCCAAAAAAATTCTGAATTCTGAAACGGGAGCTTGCTCCACAGGCTTTAAATAAGGGATCTGGATCTTCAGCCCCTACTGCCTAAGGCCATTGTGAGGATGCAGGGCTAAGATTAGTAAAAGTAACCCGGGGGCACAGTGTCATTGTTGTCGCTCTGCTTCTTAGCCTGACTGGTGGGGTGGTGCCTTTTCCTCTCATACTTCCGTAAGTAGATGGAATCTACGTGTAGATAAAAAGACTAAAATTATAACGTGCTTTTAGCTGTTCACTGATGCGGTTTTGTGGTAGGTGACTGCAAAGCAGCGTGGCAGCATATTCAGTGAGATATTCATTTATTTCATGCTTTCTGTGCTCCTCCCTACTCCCCCCACCCCCTCTGCGTGGAGAAGGCAGTTCATCCCTTTGTGGTTCCTACCTCAAGGGCATTTGCCCAGGAGTCTTGGACAAACAACCTTTCTAAAGGCAATCTACCCCAGGTGTCCTGGAGGGAAGGGGATAGAGGCCAGGGGGTGTGTGTCAAAGCAAAATGAACAAGACTTTTAGTTTCTTAAAAAAAAAAAAAAAAAAAAAAGGAAGAAAGTTTTATTCGAGTCCAAATGAGGACGACTTCCCTGGATACACAATCTTCACAAAGAGGAGAGCGCTCTGGAGAAAGAAGGTTTGATACAGGGTTATATATGTTTTTTTGTTTTTTGGTTTTTTTTTACATCAAAGGTTACAGTTCACCATGACATAAGACATTTCAGAAAATTACAAACTTGGGGCGCCTGGGTGGCTCAGTCGTTAAGTGTCTGCCTTCGGCTCAGGTCATGATCTCAGGGTCCTGGGATCGAGCCCTCCATTGGGCTCCCTGCTCAGCAGGAAGCCTGCTTCTCCCTCTCCCACTCCCTCTGCTTGTGTTCCCTCTCTCGCTGTGTCTCTCTCTCTGTCAAATAAATAAATATAAGTCTTTAAAAAAAAAAAAAGAAAAGAAAATTACAAACTTTATCTTAGGTTTTAGTATGTACAAGGTTGCGGGCTTCAGAGGTATGGGAGCTTAGGGAGATTCTTACTCTTATCTCTAGGAATGTTTCTTTTGGGGTATTTGCTAATGAAGCAGATGTAAAAAGTGTGCTCACGGCAGAAATAGTGCCCATGCTCTGAAGTTTGGTTAAATCATTCTGACCTTGGTAAAAGTTAAAAATAATAGCTTTCCTGAGATCCCCGGAGCAGAGCCCACAGCATTAAAAGTTGACATTTTATTAGGTGGAGGGCTTTCACAGCAGTAGGAGGGAAGGAAGTGTGACACCTACAAAGTGGGAGAGGGGTAGAGGTTGGTGGTCTCATGAGCGTCAAAGAGTTGAGCCTCAGCCCCTTTGCTTATAATGATACTGTGATTGAGCGTCACGGTGACCAAAGAAAAAACATTTGTCAGTGTCTCTTGGAGGTTGGTATTGACAAGGAGGAACAGCTTAAAGTTCATGGATTCTAAGGTGAACCTAACTACACGAAGAATTTCTTAAATAATTTTGTTCCTTAAACCGACTTTGGCTTCCTTGTGAAATGATTCTCTGCAGTAAACAAACTTTTTATTTATTTGATCATTCACACTTCCATTCACGTCTGCATGATTGTGGAAAACAAGGGAGTATGTAGACTAGTAACCCATAAGAAAATTGCGGTAAGGTGGTCCCAAAACCCTGTACAATCTTAATATGTTTCCAGTGGAAAATATTTTGTTTTGAGTGTTTATTTGTTTATTGTTCAGTTTATTATTTTTTACTTGATTAAATGCTTTTTTGTTGTATTAAACCATGTATGTTGCAGCTTAACAATAAAGAAAAGTCTATGAAAAAAATTATATAATAAATCTATCTGTAGTATGATTCCATATATATGAGATGTCTGGAAAAGGGAAACAGAGAGACAGCAGACCTGTGGTTACCTGGGGTTGGGAGTGGCTTTGACTGCAAGCGAGTTCAAGGGAATTATGGCAGGGGCGGGTGATGAAAATATTCTCAAACAGGGTTGTCATGATCATTGTAAACTCTTATTGGCATAATTAGAATCATCAAGCTTACAATGGATGAAATACATAGGGTGTTAATGATACCTCAATAGAGTTGCAAAAACAACACCAAAAAGCACCCTGGAGACTGACGTCAGTAATCATGAGGTCTGATGAAGGGTACATCTGATGAAGGGTTCCTCAGAAAAGTTCAACGGCATTACCACATGACCCTGCAATTCCTCTCCTAGGCATACACCCCAATGGATTAAAAACAGGGACTCAAACGAGTGTGTGTATTTCCTCTTAGCGATATCTGGCACTGTAGCATCTGCCCGTAGGAGGAGTGGGGTGTGTAGTCGAGGCTTCCATCAGAACGAGGCTCTGGGATGAGAGTCTAACCTGCCACCAGTTTGCACGCCAAGTATCTTGAGTGCCAGGAACAATGACGCTGCTTTATGAAAAGCCAGAGCACTGTGTGTGTGCTCTGTGTGTAATTCCTCTCCTTTGCCTCACGTCTGTAAATCTTGAAACAGTAAACTTGTTGGGGAGGACTCAGTGTTTATCTTTTAGGTGATCATCAGTCCTCTGTGAATATTAAAAAAGAACAGCCTAGTAATACGACGGCTTATCAATTACTTCCTGCTCCTGTCCATTACGTACACACAGAAGCTGTCCTAGACTCCTGCACGAGTCAAAGCAGAGCATAGATTTACACGTTAAATTCTTGTTTCCTTGTTTTGTTATAGAACTGTTCAAAATTCCTGGAGCAAAATGTTCTATTGAAGTACTTATGAGTCAGAGCCAGTGATCCGGGAGCTTAATCACTCCAAAACACCGCAGTTCTCCGTCATGGTCTGAAAAGCACTGCCATTGTCTTCCTTGTATGCCTGGCGAGTGGGAAATGGCCTGGGTGTCTCATTCCTTGCTTCTGATTAAATAATTCATCTGTCACTGTTGAAGCCCATGTGATTTGTCTTTTTTCCATCTCGCTTATTCTTTCCCAGAATGAAATTTCTCACTTCTCAGAGTGCAGGATGGCATTGGGAACACAGTCCTGGGTATCAGGCTACTTGGGTCTGACCTGAGAACACACGAAGGGGCAGAGTTCCTTGGACCTTGGCCTCTGTGTCAGTGAGGTAGAGAGGCCGGGACAGGTGATCTCGTAGCTTCCCTCCAACTCTTAGAAAGCGGCATTCCTTTTGGTTCATTATATTTGGTATCCTGTTTTAACAGATGCCAAATTAACCTAATTTCAGTTCAGACTTCTTTTTTCCTATGTTAATCGCCATTCTCTAGAGAAACAACCAATAGGATATATGTGTGTATGTGTCTATATAATTTTATTTTGATTTTGCAATTTGAACTGTATATATATGATAAAACGTTTATTATGAGGAATTGGCTCATGCCAATAGAAGCTGACAGGTTTCTAGATCTGTGTTCGGCAAGCTGAGGCCCAGGAGAACTGTTGGTATAATTCTAATCCAAAGGCTGGCAGGCTTGAGACCCATGAAGTTGTCGTTTCAGTTAGAGCCTGAAGGCAGGAAAAAACTGATGTCTCAGCTCAAGGCAGTCAAGCAGGAAGAATTCCTTCTTATTTGGGGGAGTGTCAACATCCAGGTCTATTCAGGCCTTCAACTGATTGGATGAGACCCACCCACACTGGGGAGAGCTATCTGCTTTATTCTGTCTTATCCATCTAAATGCTAAACTCATCCCCAAACTCCCTTATGGAAATATCCAGAATAGTGTTTTTCCAAATATCTGGGTACCCCACTGCCCAGTCAGGTTGACACATAAAATTAACTGTCATATTTCTATAGAGACTGGCTCAGTGCTTGGTTAGTTAAATGATCATAAATGATGCTGCAATTTGAAAAGTCATAAGTCCCCTGAGAAAATGTATTCATGCATGGATTCCAAATAGACTATGATAAACCTGGACACAAAATCTTACCTGGTTTGCCCATGACCTTTTGTACCCATAAAACCTCACTGTTCCCCCTTAGCAGACTACATTAACCCCTTTCTGGTTTTGTGGACAGAGGTCCTGTTCCCCTTGTCATAGGTCAATAGACAGTTATTAAATTCATAGGCATGATAGCCTGCTGAAGAGGAAATCAGCTTTTTCTGGGGTTGGTCTCCTCAGATCTTCAAACTGGATGCCAGGAGCACATTTCTTTCCTAAGCTCCATGGGTCGATTCTCCAGCTAATAGACCTTTAAATTTTGCAAACAATTACTCCATTGATATTCCAGCCCTCATCCCTTCCTCTTTCTGGTTCCATTGGAAACTAAGGGAAAAAATGACTTGGATTACACAGGAGTCGTTCCAATGTGGAAGTCACATCAAGCAATTCACATAAACCATTCTCCCCAAGTTAATGTGATCCAACCCCAGGGAGGCAGGAGAAAGTCCTAGCCAAAATACACTTCTTGCAGAGACAATTGGATATTCATGGAATAATATGGCAGTGGTGGCCAAGCTTTGCAAAGCTGGCTGTGAAAACTCTAAGAGGAAGGTCTCTTTGTGAGCTTGGAAGTGCTAAGGTATTATTTCCCATTGCCATGATTTCAGAGATCTTACAAAAATGTAGAGCTTTCCCATTCACTGGGTCTTATTGAAATTCTGGGAAACTGCTTCATTCTGTTTATTCTAGAAAAAAGGGAAGAGTCTCTGTGGATCTTTTTATAAAACAATTTCCTGTCTACCTTGGCTCACATCCTTATGAATTTTTTGTATTCACCTTCAGTGCAAAAGTATATTTTAGTTGATTCTGGCTTGGTTGGCTCAAGCGTACCTTGTTTGTCTACGTGTTCATGAAATGTCACTCAGTGACTCCTCTCTGCCCCGAGCACACTTTCTTCCTGCTCTTGTCTCCCACCCTCTGATTTCCCACCCTCACTCTCTGTTCGTGCCATCACCCTTTCCCCCTGGAAGGCTGTGTGAAATAGCAGTGACAGCTGGGTGTGCTTTCAATGCAGGTTGTTACCTTTCTAGAGCCTTTTGCATTTAAGATCATTTCTAACGTTGTAATAAAAACTTTGTCTCTTAGAGGAGCTCCAGAGATCCACCAGTGGGGAGAGGGGAGATTTTTTTTTTTTTAGGGTTGGGCCCTTCCCAGTAAGCTTGAAATTGGACATACTGGGGACCTCCATCTCCATCTCAGCTACAAAAACATCACATATTTGACTCTGTCACTAAAAGGGGGGTACATTTGGGAGCTTTTATATAGGTGGAGTGGACAGAATTTAAGGGTGATGAGATGTGATGGGTGAGAAGAGAGCAGTTGAAGACAATTAAGAATTTCTGCCCTGGGTGACCAGATAGATGGGCAGCAGCATTAGTGGGAAGTTGATTAGTCCTGTCTGTGGAATCTGAAGAACCTGCAGGACAGGTAAGTGAAGTACCTGTAGACAGGTGAGTGATGTCCACAACCATCTGGGAAATTGAACCTCAGGAGAGAGATTAGTGTCAAAAGCCGTAGAGCCATCAGAAGGATGGGAGCAGAGAAGTAAGTTTGGAACTTGGAGACTTTAGTCGATCGATTCCTATTGAGTTCAAAAGAATAAAGCAATAATACTAATCTGGTTGTGTTCTTTATTTGATTAAATATGCTCATACATGCTAAATAATAAACTCATTATGTAAAAATGACTCCCTACAGATTTGGCCATTATATGTAAGCTGCAAGATATAGTTTATGTGGTTGGCTATGTATTTCTTGGATCTTAGACCCTAGAGAATTTGAGGAGAAAATTTATTCTAAAGCTAATTCTACATGTATCTCAATATTTAGTTAATAAAAAAATGCTTTCCTCCTTCTCATCCTGTCTCCTTGATGTTGCTTAATGCCTCATTTACTTCTTTTGCCTAATTTTTTGGAGACAAGAGTAGGCAGGTGAGAGACAACCTGTCTTATTGTATTTGCTTGGTGGCTTTGGTTATTTCTAGAATGTCATCCATGGGAGATCTGCAGCTTAGCTTCCATCCCTGGTGCCCATGTTACCTTTCAGGATCAAAAACTTATTTTTCAACATGATTCATCCTACTTAGTGGCTTGTGCTAATTATAGTCGATATTGACTTCATTGCATTTTAAGGGATGTCTTCTCATCGTGTTCCTTTCTTGTATTTGTAAACACTGGCTTGCTCATTTCATATTTCCTCTTCATTTATTCCAAGATTTATATCTCTGCTATGGAACTGGAATCCTTCTCTCTTTGGAATGGCATGTAAATCCTTTTGATCCTTCTCAACACTATTTCTAAACTGTCGAATCTTTTTATGATAACTAAGAACCAATTAAAAAATGCCAATAAAATATGACTAAACGGTGGGGCGCCTGGGTGGTTCTTTCGGGTAAGTGCCCAACTTTTGGTTTTGGCTCAGGGCATGATCTCATGGGCTTGAGATCCAGCCCCATGTCAGGCTCTTGAGATCCAGCCCCACGTCAGGCTCTGTACTCAGCGTGGAGTCTGCTTGAGTTTCTCTCTCCCTCTCCCTCTGCTCCTCCCCCACAGCTCTCTCTCTGAAATCAATCAATCAATCAATCAATCTTTAAATAAAAGACTAAATGGTGAGTAAGCCTGCCCACACTTTCTGTATATAAATTTGCTAACATGAATTTACTGTGGTTTAGTCTTGCTAGGATTTGATTGAAGCTGCTCTGCATGATTGTGCAGGCTACTCATGGCACAGTGGCACTTGGCCACGGGGATGAATGCAGGCTGCTGGGCAGCTGGTACCATAAGCTCCAAGGCATGCATCTCCCCGGGGAAGCAATTCCTTTTTCCAGTTTACACAAAGGCCCCGCACTGATTAGTGAAGTCCTGGATTGGACTTGATCATTTTCTATGATCTACTTCTCAGCCTATGATGCTATCATCAAAGCGGGGGGAGTAGTACAGACCTTGTCTTCATGCGAGCACACACAGAAAGTCTGGAAGAATAAATAAATCTTGCCTTCAGTTTCCAGCTATACATTCCAGCCATTATAGAGTTCACAGGGCATGTGCAACCACGGCGACTCTGCTATGCAATTAACACCCTACTCCCATTCTCCCCTGGTGCCAGACCATACTTGCTCCAATATGGCCAACGTCTTATGGTCAGGAGGAAAGCCCCCTCTCCGTCAGACCTCCTATTTTCTCTTTCCATCACCCATACCCCTTCTGTCCTTTTCTCTCACCCACCCCACTTCCAGGGTTCTGACTCCCCTCGTGTTGGTTTGCAGGGATTCCATCTGGTCTTGTCACTGCGTGCCCTCTTGTTGATTCTTCACGGGGAGAGGAGCAGGGGTGAGCATAGAGAAGGGATGGGGGCAGCAGTGTCCCAATTGTCTCTTACGCTCTCCCCTGTGTCAGAGAGGCTAGAGGTCTGGGAACTCTATTTCTGAGACTCCCTTGTCACGGGGCTTCAGGAGGGGGCTTAGAAGGTGCGTCTGTGCCGGGCTGGGAACGTTGTGGCTGCACCAAATGCAGGGGCTTCAACAGCTGGATTTGCAGTCCCTTCCGCATTCCTTTGATGGTTCTCAGCCCCCAGATTGTGGACATCGGTGACCACTGACAGTGGTTTTCTGCATTTTGCTGACCTCTGTGGGGGCAGCTGCAACTTCCTGACTCACAGCTCTGGGGACAAACCTGGAAATGAGGGGTGAACCCCTAATGCTCATTGTAGGAGACTTTGTAGGGAATTAGAGTTTTATCCATAACTCCCAAATATTAAGAACAACTGCCTTACATTTTAAATATCGGTAAGAGTGACTTTGCAAATGACATATCAGATAAAGGGCTAGTATCCAAGATCTACAAAGAACTTATCAAACTCAACACCCAAAAAATAAATAATCCAGTCAAGAAATGGGCAGAAGACATGAACAGACATTTCTCCAAAGAAGACATATAAATGGCCAACAGGCACATGAAAACATGCTCCACATCACTTGGTATCAGGGAAATCCAAATCAAAACCTCAGTGAGATACCACTCACACCAGTCAGAATGGCTAAAATTAACAAGTCAGGAAATGACAAATGTTGGCAAGGATGTGGAGAAAGGGGAACCCTCCTACACTGTTGGTGGGAATGCAAGCTGGTGCAGCCAATCTGTAAAACAGGTTCCTCAAGAAGTTAAAAATAGAGCTGCCCTATGACCCAGCAATTCCACTACTAGGTATTTACCCCAAAGATACAAATGTAGTGATCTGAAGGGGCACCTGCACCCCAATGTTTATAGCAGCAATGTCCACAATAGCCAAACTATGGAAAAAGACCAGATGTCCTTCAACAGAAGAATGGCTGTGGTATATATATATACAATGGAATCTTACGCAGCCATCACAAAAATGAAATCTTGCCATTTGCAACAACGTGGATGGAACTAGAGGGTATTATGCTAGGTGAAATAAGTCAATTAGAGAAAGACAATTATCATATGGTTTCACTTAAATGTGGAATATAAGAAGCGGTGCAGAGGATCATAGGGGAAGGGTGGGAAAACTGAATGAGAAGAAATCAGAGAGGGAGACAAACCATGAGAGATTCTTAACTCTAGGAAACAAACTGAGGGTTGCTGGAGGGGAGGTGGGGGGGATGGGGTAACCAGGTGATGGGCATTAAGGAGGGCACATGTTGTGATGAGCCCTGGGTGTCGTATGCAACTGATGAATCACTGAACTCTACCTCTTAAACTAATGATGCGCTATATGTTGGCTAATTGAATTTAAAAAAAAAGAGTGACTTGAAACAGTGGGGCCAACATCTTTGGAAATATCTGAAAAGGATAATAACCCGTGTGTTTTGCATTTACAACTTATAAGTTTGGGGCTTCCTTTCATTTATCATTGGCATGGAACATATTTACCAAGTAAAAGCTACCTAATTATAAACTCCTTGAGGGATCGAGATTATTCTGTTTATCCTATTTGCCATCTTTCCCTTTCTTGGGCCTTCTTCTCTTGGCCTAGCAACCTATGGCAATCCCTCCCATTCCCCAAATAACTTCATCACTAAATAAGTAAGGCCTTTTCTCTTTATCCTTTCTAATTAATTTTCCGTACCCAGATGTCTTAAGTGATATGGGACTCCCTGAATTTCCATTGTTTTTTGGGGATATTCATAAGGTTTATGGCCTGAAAGGGGAGATTGTGGGTCAAAAAGCCTCTGTGAAGCAAAATTTAGGACACTTTTCTTTCAATGGCCATTAATATGGTGGCATGCGTTATTCACACAGAATTCAGCATTTCCTTAATGCTCCTGACTGAGAGCCCTTTTGCTCCATCCAAGATCACCGAAGACCTCCAGTCGCTAAATTCAATGGATGTGTAACGGGATGAAGAATTGTTTTTAGCAGAAGGTGACATTTCAAAATGGTTAGCCCTTTCTATTTCTGCCTTGGGACACCCGGGTCATCTTGGAGCAGACCTTCTTTGTTCTGGAAAGAGTCATGGGAGTTGCCCCTTTTAGTTCCTGAGCTGCAACGTTTTCAGGGGGAGTGTGCATTAGCATGCTTACTGAATTTTTCCTTAGGCAGGGGCTGGGTCCCTGGCTTGAGGTAGACCCCACGCCTTGACCATAGCTAAAGGTTTCAGGGGGAAAGAGCTTTCAGGGGGAAGGCTGCTGACACTAGAAACTTTTCTCTTTGTTGTTTTGTCAGGGTACATCATTAATTTTTGATGTAGTGTTCAATGATTCATTAATTGCATATAACACCCAGTGCTCATATTAAGCCCTCCTTAATACCCATCACCGGGCTACCCCATCTCCCCACCCCCTCCCCTCTGAAACCCTCAGATTGTTTCCTGGAGTCCATAGTCTCTCATGGTTCATCTCCCCCTCTGATTTCCCCCCCTTCAGTTTTCCCCTCCTTCCCCTAATATCCTCTGTGCTATTCCTTATGTTCCATATATGAGTGAAACCATATGATAATTGTCTTTCTCTGCTTGACTTATTTCACTTAGCATAATCTCCTCCAGTTCCATCCATGTCGATGCAAATGGTGGGTATTCATCCTTTCTGATGGCTGCGTAATATCCCATTGTATATATGAACCACATCTTCTTTATCCATTCGTCTGTTGAAGGGCATCTCGGCTCCTTCCACAGTTTGGCTATTATGGACGTTGCTGCTATGAACATCGGGGTGCATGTGTCCCTCCTGAATGCTTTTGACTGAGAACCCTTTGGGGTGTCTAAGATCTTCCTCCTTGCCTGGCTTCTGAACAAATTGAGACATAAGGGGCGCCTGGGTGGCTCAGTTGGTTAAGCAACTGCCTTCGGCTCAGGTCACGATCCTGGAGTCCCGGGATGAGTCCTGCATCGGGCTCCCTGCTCGGCAGGGAGTCTGCTTCTCCCTCTGACCCTCCCCCATCTCATGTGCTCTCTCTCTCTGTCATTCTCTCTCTCAAATAAATAAATAAATAATCTTTTAAAAAAAAATTGAGACATAAGACAAGAGAGAAGGGCAGATGGGAAAATTAACATTTTCCTTTACAACTAATTAAGGCTTGGCTGGAGGGCATGGCTTATCTACTGGGGAACTTGGCTTGCTAAGTTTTTACAGACGCATCCACCCAGGCCAGCCCCAGCTACCACACCCTGGGGGCCCTGGAGAAGCAAAGCAGAACTCATGCTCTTGTGGGCAACTCCCTCTGAAGGGGAAGGAATAAATATGCATGGTGATTCCTCCCAAATTTACCACTCAGATAAGTCACTTTGCCTCCCCTGGGTTGAAGTAAATAAATGGGCAGAAAGATCCAGAAGGGTGGCCCCGGTGAGCTCCTTCCTACCTCCCTTCTTGGAGGAAACCCCTGGAATAGGGAAGACGTGTCCCCTTGACATGTATTAGCATGACTAATGGAACAGAGAGAACTAAAACAAAGTCAGCTGGTGGGAAGGTATCCTGGGGTACCTGATGGGGGGGGAGATTTCCATGCACAGCGGGTAACTGATGCAGTCACTGCTTCTGTTCCCAAACACACCAGAATCATAGGGTTCTTGGGGAAAATGGCTGCGTGGTGTGTGTGTTACATGGAGTGGTACCTTGGCTCAAGGTAATACTGAGGACACAGGCAATCGTGTCCCACATCGTTGGGCTGGCAGCAGCCTCAAATCCTTGGCTTCAAGTCTCTGACGTAGACCTGGTGGCTTTTAGCAGAGACACCACTGGCCTGGCCACATCTCCTGCCCCTTCTTGGTAAAGTGACACTTGGGATGGATAGCTTTCATGGGAATGTTAGAATGGGCTGTTGGCACTTACAGCTGGGAGCTTACTGTCCTTGTGGTTTGACTATCAAAGAAATGCCGCTTTTTGTACCTCAGGATGGTGCGATGGTGCATGATTTCTAGCTCCTTCCCTTGTGTTATTTTATTGATGCCTCCGCTGCATTTAACTCCTGATCATACACGTAGCTCCTGGGTTCTCTTCACGCTGCCCTGAGTGCTCCGTCTGGCCTCCCTCACAGCTGAAATGTTTTCCTGATATTCCTCCTCAGCGCGCCTCAATGCTTAATGCTCAATTCTCTCCCTCCTCGCCCTGGAAAGTCTCTCTCCCTCTTCTGGTCCTGCACCTGCTCTCCTCCAATCATCAGACCTTCTGTAACCAGTCACTCCCTGCAACCCTTGAAGCATCTCAAAATCAACATGTTACAATCCCGAATTCATAATCTTGGCCAAATTGGCTTTCTCACTCTACTCTCCATCTCGATTCATGTCATGATGTTCAGACAATTGAATGAGTTAGAAATTTAGGGGCACCTCTGACTCTTCCCCCCACATTGAGTTAGTCATCAAGACCTGACCCTCGAAAAAAAAACCAACAAAAAACTTAAGCTTTTCTGGAATCTATTAGCATCTCTGCTCCCATCAGTGGTGTGTTGGTAAGCGATTAACAAACAGCTCTGAGCGGGAGCCTTGCTTTGTAGCATTTGCCCGATCCATGGCATAAATACTCCCACCATAGCTGATTCAAGCCATCCAAGGTTTAACAGTGTCTCCCCCAAATTTCTAGAAACTGCATTGGGTTTTGCAAGATGGTACAAGCCAGCTCCAGTGCACATTGGCCCCAACTCTCCTTGGTGCTTCTCAGCCTGTCCCTCTTCAAACTCCTCTCCCCTTAAGCCATTCTGTATCCAGCGGCTACACTCAGTTCTGACCATGCCAGCGCCCCTGCAGAAACGATGCTGATGGCTTCTTGGGTGATTCAATCCACCCCACTGACCAGTGAACCGAGCTCTTGGACACACAACCCTGTCTGCCTCTCCAGTGTCATTTCTTGGCTCCTATCTTTTTTTTTTTTTCTTTGAGGCTCGGCTCAGCTGAAACGCCCTCCCACCATTTTTCAGGTTGGGTCAGCTGCCCCATCTCAGCAGGCTTTGATTACGGCACTTACAACCTTGTATTTGTGGGGTTTTGTTTGTGGTCTTTCTTTCTTATGAGTCTATAAGCTTCTTGAAGGAGAAATCATGTGTTTTTTCCCCCTAGCTTTGTATATATGGAACAGTGGCTTTCTCATTGAAATTGATCAATAAACACTTTTAAAAAATAAGGATTATTTTTTCTTTTTTTAAAAAAATTTTATTTATATATGAGAGAGTGCATGCGCATGAGAGAGCATGAGGTGGGGGGGGCAGTGGGAGTGGGAGAAGCAGACTTCCCGCTGAGCAGGGAGCCCGACTCGACTCGGGGCTCCATTGGATCCTAGGACCCTGGGATCATGACCTGAGTGGAAGGCAGATGCTGAACCAACTGAGACACCCAGGTGCCCCTGAAGTCAATCAATGAACACTTCTTAATTACTGAAGTAAGATTATCAAAGTTCTGCACGTGCATGCGTGTGCATGCGTGCGTGCGTGTGTGCGTGTGTGTGTATTGGGGATGAGGTGGGAGTGTAACAATCGTCTATTTACCTGTTGCTGTATAACAACTGCCCCTCCCTCAGTTGTGGCTTAAAACAGTAGCAGTTGTTTTGCTCAGGGACCCAGGGCTTAGTGGGGTCTGCGGGGCAGTCCTGGCCCTGGTTCCTTCTGCAGATGCAGCTGCGGTCGGATGGAGCTGGAGCGGGAACTTCTCAAAGACGTCTTTACCTCCATGTCTGGGATGACTCAAACGGTCGGGGGTCCTCAGGACTCCGTCCCGCACTTGGCTGCCTCAGTGGCTGGACTTCTTCCAGGTGGTTGAAAGTGGTCTTCCTGGGCCCCCGCTCCCACCTGTCCTGTCGTGATGACTGCCATCTGCCTATTCCCATGTTCGGAGGGTACGGTCCCCAACATTACAAGATGGCTTTGAGATGTGCTTTTCTCACTCTCACTGATGACGGACTAAGTTTCAGGTCAGAAGCTCCATGTTTTTCCTTCAGTTCCTGGCTGAAAACTCTCCTGGGTCTTCCAGCAGCTAACCATTTGTCTCCCGAACGTCACTAAAATGGTGACATTGGAAGCCAAGTTGTTGAGAGAAAGCTCTGGGAGCTCTGACTGGCAGACTTTAGGTCCAAAAAAATACATAAGTTTTTATTTTTAAAACCCGTAATTCCATATTTTCCTTCCGCGTCCCTCTAGGTCCTGATCTCTGACCCTGGAATGGGTACTTTCCCCTTCCCTCCATTTGACACAGATAACCTCTTCACCAGCAATTTACAACAATTGAATACTTTTTGCACCCTATTTCGTGCAACAGATACTTTCTTAAAAAGGCAAGCTTTTTGACGATGATAAAGAAGCCATAAAAATGTTCTTCGAGGTTGTGAACTAAGCAGGCAAGATGCTCGGCCAGCCATCTGAAGACTCAGGCTAGAGCCTGGCTCCACCATTCAATAGTTACCTCTCTGAACATCAGTGTCCTCATCTGTAAACGGTAACACCTGCCTTGCTTGCCTTCTAAAGCTGTAAGGATCAGCTGTGCTGATATACGCCAGAGCGGGATACACATGCAATGCTCCAATCTCCAAATGCACCAGGTGAATGCAGTGAAGAGAGCAAGGGCAATGGACGCAGACCTCAGATCTGAATTCTGGACCCTGTTGTGCACTAGGTGGACTTCTGTGACACTCCTCTCTCCTGGTTCTCCTGTGTCTGTTTGGAGGTCGCTGCTCCTCAGCAGGTACTCCTCCCGTTGATGTCTGATGGCTGAAATCCTCAGGTCTTGCTCCTGGGCTCTATCCTCTGTGTGTGAGCTCTTTCCAGGGGACCTCATCATTGCCATGTCGTTAAATCCCATCTCTCCGTGGTGACTCCCAAGTTTATATCCTCCTGTCAGACCTCTTCTTTGCATTCCATGATGGTCTGTCCACCTGCCTCCTGGAGATGCCCCCACTGGGGAGCCACACACGCAGCTCCAGAATAACTGGACGGAAGCAGTTCTGGTTGCATCCTATCCAGCATGCCCGGGATGCGACCCCCAATCCAGCCCCCCCACCTGCGTTCTTCATGTGGCCTCCTCCACATCTCTGTGAGCTTGAAGTTCACCATCTGTGACTAACTTAACTCTCACCTCCCCTCTACTCACTTCCTCTGTAGCATGGTCCACACGCCCTATGGCAGTACTCCTTTCTTGTTCATTTGACTGTTATTGATTATCCTTTCTAGAAAATGAGCTTCATGAGGGGACCGTGGCTCTCGTTCACCTTTCTAGCCCCAGGGCCATGCAAAGTGCCTGACCCATAGCAGCTGCTCAGCAATTATCCAACGAACACATGAATGTGTGTCCTGAGCAGGTTACTAACCTTGAGATAACTCGGTCTACTCTGTAACAAGAGAATTGGGTGAGATTTGAGATAATACATGAAGAAGAGCCTAGTCCAGGACCTGGTACATAGTATGTACATAATGGTAGTTACCATTCCTATAATGAATAAAAGAATAAGCTATACAGGTTATAAGGAATATATCCTTTAAGCACATAAAGAACATACGTGGGCTATAAAGAATAAGCACATAATGTGCATCAAAAAGGTCAATCAAATCTGGTGTAATACACATTGCTAAACTTAGTGTACCAACTGTAGAACTTACTACATATATAGGCGCCTGGGCTGGACTCCCAGAGACAGTGATCCAAATGGTATGTATCCTGATGCCTATCAGTTTGAGAACCAGTGATGTAGAATATACATTGAAGTATATGGGTGTATTAGGGTTCTCCAGATGAAAAAAAATTTTTTTATATAGAGAGAAAGAGCGAGATGAAAGAAGTCTAGGATCCACAGGGTGGGCCAGCAGGCTGGAAATTCAGGAAGGGTTTCTATGCTGCAGCCTTGGCCGGAAGCCTTTCCCACTTTGGGGAACTTTAGTCTTTGCTCTTAAGGTCCTCAACTGATTGGATGAGGCCCACCCACATTATGGAGGGTAATCAGCTTTACTCAAAGTTACTGATTTAAATATTAATGACAACCAAAATATAATTTCACAGAATCATCTAGACTGGTATTTGATCAAACAATTGGAACTGAAGGCCTAGCCAAGTTGACACACAAAATTATCATATTGAGCAAATATTTTAATTATCAGTTTAAAAAAATATGTTGAGCATTTAGTATTTCTCCAGTTTTAGGCTAGGTCTCATTGAGTACCTAGAATGTAAAATCCTAGTCCCTCCTCCTCCCCACCCAGGAGTATGTTACTGATTTTTAAAAAATTTTTGGTGTTTCTTCCCTTAATAAAGATTCAGTACATAAGAGATGGGAAGAGGGTTCCTGGTTAGGAGCTTTTGAGGACCCACCCAGGCAGAGAACTCTAGAAAACTCTCTCTTCAAATAAAGACCTCTGTGTGTCATTTTCACCCACCTCAGATAATACTTGCTTACTGTTGCATTCAGAAAGCCACAAAAACAAAAACAAAATCAAGGCCCCAAGCTGCTACCATGTGCCAGTTGCTAGGCTGGATCCTGGGGATACAGTGACAAAGGAAATGTGACTTCCACTCTCTAATTGTTGTTGGTTGTCATGGGTCTCCTTAGTTCTTAGGACTTGCCCAACTAAATAAAACAGAGGGGCTTTATGAAACTGCAGATGAAATAGGAAGCAGTAGGAAAGACCCTTAGCTTTTGATATATTTATTAAAAGTTGGAGAGATTTGTCATAAAGGAATGGAGAGCCTCGTTCCAGCAGGAACAGCTCCCGGTATGAAGTGGGCACCTGATGCTCATTAAGCCGGGATCTGATTTTCCCCAACCTGTGACTGTTTGTGTCCAGCAGATGGCCCCAAACGACTGGTTATAGTTGGGAACCACAGGCCCCTCTGGAAAACATGAAATGTATTTTGATAAAGCCAGCATCTTTGGGCGCTCAAATTGTCTGTCTCAGACCCTTTCTTTGTCTTTTTGTTTTTTAATATTTTATTTTTAAGTAATCTCTATACACCCAACATGGGGCTCAAACTTACAACCCAGAGATCAAGAGTCCTATGCACTACCCACTGAGCCAGCCAGGCACCCCTTTGCTCTCTTTCAGTGTGACCTGTGGATCAAAATAAGAAGTGGGCAAGAAAATGGTTACCTGTCCTGGAATGTGGTAATACTGTGGAATAATGGAAAGGTAGGTGAAACATGAGAGATAACCTGGTAAAGTGGCATCCAAATATGGAGTGGACACGTGTGTGTGTGTGTGTGTGTGTGTATGTGTACTTGTGATGAAAAATACCTCAAAAAAGAGGTAATTAGAAAGTATTAAAGCCTATAAGGAGAATAAAAAGCTGGAGAAGATGAGAGTGTCCTCAAGTGAGCATAGTAGGGAACTTAGTTTTGAAAGTATTAATATGGAAAGTCCAGACGAAAGGGTCCTATTCCTCTATTCCTTGCAGTCCTAACAGGTGACTTGGATTTCAATGACTATCATGTAAGTAGAGGATTAGGGAAAAAGACACCTAATCGTCTAGAACCAATTTAATGAAATTCATTTCAAGGGACTCTTCCTGCGCTCTCAGAGACTAGGAAGGACCCAAACCACACACAGTGCCTGTTAGGGAAGGGGAAGTCAAAGCTTTGGGTTCTGAAAGAAGACATTCTCTACTGCAGAAAAGGAAAACAACAAAAAGCAGAGTTGAATGGTCATGGTAGACCTATTGGGTTCACTTTCTCTTTAGGCTTTAAAAATCTCCCATTTAATGGGCACCTGGGTGGCTCAGTTGGTTGGGCATTCAACTCTTGATTTTGGCTCAGGTCATGATCTCAGGGTCTTGGGATTGAGCCCCGTGTTGGATTCTGGGCTCAGTGCAGAGTCTGCTTGTCCCTCTCCCTCTTCTCCTCCCCCTGTGCCTCTCTCTCTCTTTCTATCTCTGAAATAAATAACTTAAAATAATAAAAAAAAATCTCCCATTGAAATAAAAAGTCTGCATTGGATAAGGTGGAGGATATGAAAAAGGGGTTTATTCCTGCTATTGTTGGGGCATCTGCTGCTTAGGTTAGAAGCTGCTTCCAGAGCAGGACCCTAGTTTGGAAAAGGGTTCTCTGTCTGTGTCCTGGGGCCTCTACCTGGAGACATTTCAAAAGGGAAGACACAAAGAGAGCATCCATGAGATATTCCAATGATCTTACACAGAAGACCACTGAGGACCACACTAAGACCCTACCACAGTTTGCCCAGGGGAATATGGCTTCTCTCGGGGATTATGGAAGTTAAAAAACTCTTTTTTTTTTTTTTTTTTTTAAAGATTTTATTTATTTAACAGAGAGAGACATAGCAAGAGCAGGAACACAAGTAGGGGGAGTGGGAGAGGGAGAAGCAGGCTTCCCGCAGAGCGGGAAGCCCGATGTGGGACTCGATCCCAGGACCCTGGGATCATGACCTGAGCCGAAGGCAGACGCTTAACGACTGAGCCACCCAGGCACCCTCTTTTTCTGTTTTTAAATATTTTATTTATTTGAGAGAGAGAGACACAGCCCTATCTTTGAACTTGGTACTGTGGGACATAGTTAATACCAGGAGATTCAGTTCCTGCTTGAAGGAACTTCTATCTAATGCCTGTTACAGATATTCATATGTATATGAATGACAATGTCAGGTGTTAAGTATTGCATTTGTAGAAATGATGTAGGTGTCAAGAGTATCTGAGGGATTGAGAAGGAAGTCTTGTCTATCTGTGTGAGCTAGCATGCTCAGGAAAGGAAGAACCGCTCTGTGGAAGGGGTGGGCCATTGCCTGGGGCCTGAATGATGAGAAGTGAGTAGGATATTTGAGATGCAGGAACGTCTCAAATATCCTATTTATTAAGCAAGAATATTATTATCATCCATAAACCTATCTTTAGTATAAAGATAGCAGAGTGGCAAAGCACGGCCAGGGATTAAAAGTATAATCTCATTAACTGCCTTCAGAGGAAAAATAATGGATGAGAAGCCAAAAGTTCCTGAATCAGCAACATTGTCTTCTTGTTTTTTCAATATTCTGATGTCAGTGGGACCATTCTCTACTAAGTTGATAAAGAGTAGAAACACTTGACATGACATGCTTATTATGTATAACCTGTTTTTCTCATAGACCGATATTTGTTTCATCCAGCTGCCTCCAAAAAGTTAAAATTATAAGACACATGACAGGTATGGGCAATTAGCACCTAAGAAGAGGATTAGGACTGTTCGAAGCCAGGGGAGGGAGATTAGTTAAATCAAACATCACTTATTTAACAAAGAGATCTGTATTCCTAACACTAATGTTTAGACTTGGTATTTTTCTTAGCTGTATTTTGCCTATTTCATTACATGAAAGAAATTTTAATCCAGCTACTTTGTTCCCCTGCCCCAGCCCGTTTTGCCAGTATCCTAGCTTTGGTGAAGTTATTTAACTTTTATGGGCCTCAGTTTCCTTATCTGTAAAGCAGACATAAATAGGATTCTTATGATTAATGAATCCATATATATAAAAGCACTTTGAACAGCCCATAGCAAGGGCTCATTGTCAGCTATTGTCATGAGTTCTGGTATTAAGGAAGATACAGAAGGATAAGTTTCATAGGATATATAGGTAGACTGGAGAGGTATTATATTTTGAAAATCAGTTATAATATGGGGCTAAAAATTATTCAAGCCCCCCAAGAACATTGTATCTTCTCTTGTAAAAGAAACCATTTAGACTTTAAGAATGCATTATATAAAATCATATAACACACATTTTAAATATGAGAATAACAAAAATAGGGACATAAAAGTAGTGGAGAGGAGTCTAGTACAAAATGCACATGTGGTGTCTTATGTACACGCAATGGGGGGACCACACATTTGTCTCTAAGCTTTCTGGTAATCACTGCAGAAAAGGGGAACATGATCAGTTGCAAGATAAAAAGACACGAGTTGTTCAGGAGAAACACAATTACTTACACAATTACTTGCACTGTTGTGGCCCGAGGGGTAACTCACCAGCTCAGTTTAGGCTGAGAATTTGTAATACAATACAAAACATCTTCAGCATCTTTTCAGCAATGGAACTCCAGGGTTTCACGAGGCTGCTCTGATAACCTTCCTCAAACCATCACCACAGGGCACTTCAGCAACACAGTTCTAGGAGGAGATGGATTGTGTGGCACCTGTGGACACGTGCTTGGCTGCCTGGCCATCTTGCCTCCTCGAGAGGAAGATTTTACAATGCCCGGAACGCCCAGAACTTCTCTCTCATTCCAAGTTGTTTGGTTTCTTAAAAGCCAATCGCAACTGTTTTCTCATTTAATCCTCAGAAATCTCCAAGACAGGGATCATTAAACCCATTTTACAGATAAAGAAACTGAGTCCGGGCGCCTGGGTGGCTCAGTTGGTTAAGCGACTGCCTTCGGCTCAGGTCATGATCCTGGAGTCCCGGGATCGAGTCCTGCATCGGGCTCCCTGCTCGGCAGGGAGCCTGCTTCTGCCTCTGACCCTCCCCCCTCTCATGTGCTCTCTCTCTCTCTCATTCTCTGTCTCAAATAAATAAATAAAATCTTTAAAAAAAAAAAAAAAGAAAAGAAACTGAGTCCAAAAGTCCTTGGACAGTGAGAAAATGGTGGGGGAGGATTGAGGGGCTGGCTCCCAGACCTCACCTGGACCTTTGGCCCTGACCCAGTACAAGACGCCTCTGAGCTATGCTCCCTCCATCTCACTGCTCAGTCACTCTTTTATCCATCAACATCTGACTTTTATGTCTGCAGCCCCATTGAAATTGCTCTGGCAAAAGTCACAAATCCTATTTTATTATCAAATCCAGTGACAGTTTCCTCAACTTGCCTTTTTTTTTTTTTTAATTTGAAACAATCAATTATTCACTCTGTGGCATTCTGTTCTCCTTTGGTTTGGGGAGCACTAAATACCCCGGTCCTCCTCCTATTTTCCCTACCACTTCTGCTCATTAGCCCTTATGAGCAGCTCCTTCACCTGCCTCCTAAATGTTGGGGTCCCCAGGGTTCCATCTTTGGCCCTCTCTTCATACTCCCCAAGAGAGCCAATCCTCTCACACAAATCAGCTACTGTCCTGAAAACAGTAATTCCCAAACTTACAGAGTAGAGTCACATCCTGTATGAGGTTGAGTTCTAAGATCAGGGTCTGAGGAAAAACAACATTTCTTCAACATGAGATTTGTTCGTTGTTTTTTTTCAGTTGAATAAGATGAAACAGCTGGCTCAAATTTGGAGCCATTATGTAGAAAAAAACTCGTTACAGACTGGAATTATACTTGGAAGGGTGAGGTGTTCATATCGTGAGGACATATGAGGGAGGTGAGACCATTTGGAGGAGGAGCAGGTTCATACCCCCCATTTCACTGCCTGCTTAGAGCCTACCGCTATGGGATGAAATGGAAAACAGAGAAAATTCTTGCCCTCTGTTATTTATTTAAGACCGAGCACACAGGTGAATTTGCGTGCATTAACCATGACTCCCTGAGTCTCTGCTCTCTTTCCCCTGGACATTTTCATTTGGTTTTCCCACAAGATTTCAAACTTAACATGCCCACTATTTCTCATCTTTACTTCCCCTCAGTTTTACTGGGCTATAGCAAGATAACCACTCTCTATTATTGCTGTTATAAAGATACTCCCAAATTTCAGTGGCTTAAACAATAAAAATGTATTTCTCATTGGTGTCACATTGCAAGGTAGGCCAGGAGGTGGAGGGTGCAATGTGACACAGGAGGTCCACTCTACAAGGTCATTCAGGGATCCAGACTCAAGAAGGTTCTAAGATCTTCCATAGGTAGCTTCCAAGGTTGCCTTGGTGTCAACGTGCAGTCAGGAGAGGGGGCAGAGGAGAACATGGCAAGGGCACGTCTATGTGTTAGCATCACACCACTTCCATTCCCACACCACTGGACCACCTAGATGCCAGGGGAAGAGTTGCCATCCCAGCAGTAAGTCTGTACCATACGAGGGAGCATGGCACCGCATTTCCATGGAGAGGTCGCCATCTGTCATTCTCTTCCCTTCCCATTCCTAATTTGTTCTTCCACCAGTATTTTCTGAGTCTCTCTCTTTTTTTTTTTTTTAAGATTTTATTTATCTGAGAGAGAGAGACACAGTGAGAGAGGAAACACAAGCAGGGGGAGTGGGAGAGGGAGAAGCAGGCTTCCCGCTGATCAGGGAGCCCGATGCGGGGCTCGATGCGGGGCTCCCTGGGATCATGACCTGAGCCAAAGGCAGACGTTTAATGACTGAGTCACCCAGGCGCCCCAATTCTGAGTCTCAATTTTCTCTTTTGTAAAAAGGGCCAACAATTGTGCAGGGGTTGTTGTGAAAAGTGAGAAAACCTGTGTAGAGCAATTAGAATGTGCCTGACTTACCGTTGATGTTCACGAGTAGGTTAACTATTATTGTTATTAGTTAGTTGCAGGACTTCATCACCTGCCCTGTTATCCCAACCTAGAAACTCTCAACCTCATCAACAACTGCCAATCAGTCAGTGAGTCCTACTTACCTAGTTAAAAAAAATACATATTTATGTGTCTTTAAATGAAAGAAACAGATGTTTGTGATATGAAAATCAAAACATGGATTTGGATACCTTTTTTTAAAAAGGAAACAAAAGCCACACTCCCTGGGGGATCCAATGTATTTATATGCCTTCAACTGTCATCTTTAAAATGGGTCCTATATGCCAAATGGACTTAACAGATATATTCAGAACATTTCATCCTAAAACATTCTTTTCAGGTGTATACGGAACATTCTCCAGACTGGATCACATATTAGGCCACAAAACAGCCCTCAGCAAATTCAAGAAGATTGAAGTCATACCATGCACCTTTTTTGACCACAGTGCTATGAAACTTGAAACAAAAAATCTTGAGATAGCACAAATACATGGAGGTTATATAACATGCTACTAAACAATGAATGGGTCAGCCAGGAAATAAAAGAAGAAATTTAAAAAATACATGGAAACAAATGAAAATGAAAACAGTCCAAAACCTTAGGGATGCAGCAAAAGCTGTGCTAAGAGGGAAGTTTATAACAATACAGATGTACCTCAAGAAGCAAGAACAATCACAAATAAACAACTGAATCTTACACCTAAAGGAGCTAGAAGAACAACAAATGGAGCCTCAGGCCAGCAGAAGGAAGGAAATAATAATGATTAGAGCAGAAATAAATGATACAGAAACTAAAAATCAGTAGAACAGATCAATGAAACCAGGAGTTGGTTCTTTGAAAAAAATCAATAAAATTGATAAACCTCTAGCCAGACTTAATTCAAAAGAAAAAAGACCTGAAGAAATAAAGTTGCAAATGAGGAGAAATAACAACCAACACCACAGAAATACAGTTATACAAATATTATGAAAAATTATAAGCCAACAAATTGGACAATCTGGAAGAAATACATAAATTCCTAGAAACATAAACTACCAAAAGTGAAACAGGAAGAAATAGAAAATTTGAACAGACTGATAACCAGCAAAGAAATAGAATCAGTAATCAAAAAACTCCCAACAAACGAAAGTCCATGATCACATGGTTTCACAGGCAAATTCTACCAAACATTTAAAGAAGAGTTAATATCTATTCTTCTCAAACTATTTAAAAAAATGAAGGAAAACTTCCAAATTCATTCTATGTGAGGCCAGCATTACCCTGATACCAAAACCAGAGAAAGACACCACTCAAAAAGAGAACTAGAGGTCAATATCCCTGATGAACATAGATGCAAAAATTCTCAACAAAATACTAGCAAACTGAATCCAACAATGAGGCAACCCACAGAAAGGGAAAAGGTATTTGCAAATGACACTACAGATAAAGGGCTGGTATCCAAGATCTATAAAGAACTTCTCAAACTCAACACCCAAAAAATAAATAATCAAGTCAAAAAATGGGCAGAAGACATGAACAGACACTTCTCCAAAGAAGACATACAAATGGCTAACAGACACATGAAACAATGTTCATCATCATTAGCCATCAGGGAAATTCAAATCAAAACCACATTGAGATACCACCTAACACCAGTTAGAATGGCAAAAATTGACAAGGCAAGAAACAACAAATGTTGGAGAGATTGTGGAGAAAGGGGAATCCTTTTACACTGTTGGTGGGAATGCAAGTTGGTACAGCCACTTTGGAAAACAGTGTGGAGGTCTCAAAAAAGTTAAAAATAGAACTACCCTATGACCCAGCAATTGTACTACTGGGTATTTACCACAAAGATACAGATGTGGTGAAAAGAAGGGCCACATGCACCCCAATGTTCATAGCAGCAATGTCCGCAATAACCAAACTGTGAAAAGAGCCGAGATGCCCTTCAACAGATGAATGGATAAAGAAGATGTGGTCCATATATACAATGGAATATTACTCAGCCATCAGGAAGGATGAATACCCAACATTTACATCAACATGGATGGAACTGGAGGAGATTATCCTAAGTGAAATAAGTCAAGCAGAGAAAGACAATTATCATATGGTTTCACTTACTTGTGGAACATAAGGAATACCATGGAGGACGTTAGGAGAAGGAAGGGGAAAATGAAGGGGGGGGGGCAATCAGAGGGAGAGATGAACCATGAGAGACTCTGGACTCCAGAAATCGAACTGAGAGTTTTAGAAGGGGGGGCGTAGGGAGATGGGCTAGCCTGGTGATGGGTATTAAGGAGGGCACATAGTGCATGGAGAACTGGGTGTTATACGCAAACAATGAATCATGGAACACTACATCAAAAACTAATGATGTGCTGTATGGTGACTAACATAACATAATAAAAAAAAATCATTCACCACAATCAAGTGGGGTTCATTCCTGGCTTGCAAAGGTGGTTCAATATTTGCAAATCAATCAATGCAATACATCACATTAATAGAAGAAAGGATAAGAACCATATGATTATTTCAATAGATGCAGAAAAAGCATTTCACAAAGTACAACATCCATTTGTGATAAAAACCCTTAACAAAGTAGGTTTAAAGGGAACATACCTCAAGATTTTAAAGCCCATATATGAGAAACCCACAGCTAATATCATTCTAAATGGGGAAAAACTGAGAGCTTAGAAACAAGACAGGGATGTCCACTCTCACCACTTTTATTCAACATAATTACTGGCCTAGTCTCAGCAATCAGACAACAAAAAGAAATCAAAGGCATCCAATTAGCAAGGAAGAAGTAAAACTTTAACTATTTGCAGATAACATGATACTACATATAGAAAACCCAAAAAACTCCACTAAAAAACTGCTAGAACTGGTACACGAATTCAGTAGTCACAGAATACAAAATCAATATACATAAATCTGTTGCACTTCTATACACCAATAATGAGGCAGCAGAAAGAGAAATTAAGGAATCGATCCCATTTATGATTGCACCAAAATCCATAAGAAACCTAGGAATAAACCTTAACCAAAGAGGTAAAAGACCTGTACTCTGAAAACTACAAAACACTAATGAAAGAAATTGAAGATAACGCAAAGAAATGGAAAGACCTTCCATGCTCATGGATTGGAAGAACAAATATTGTTAAAATGTTTATATTATCCAAAGCAATCTACACATTTACTATAATCGCTATTGAAATACCAACAGCAGTTTTCAAAGAGCTAGCACAAACAATCCTAAAATGCCCAGAAGACCCCGAATAGCCAAACCAATCCTGAAAAAGAGAAGCAAAGCTGGAGGCATCACAGTTCAAACTTCAAGTTCTATTACAAAGCTATGGTAATCAAGACAGGATGGCACTGGCACAAAAGTAGATGCATAGATCAATGAACAGAATAGAAAACCCAGAAATGAACCCACAATTATATGGTCAACTAATCATCAACAAAGCAGGAAAGGATATCCAATGGGAAAAAGACAGTCTCTTCAACAAATGGTATTGGGAGAACTGGACCACTTTCTTATACCATACTCAAAAATAAATTCAAAATGGAATAAAGACTTAAATCTGAGACCTGAAACCATAAAAATCCTAGAAGAGAACACAGATTCCTTGACATCGACCATAGCAATTTTTTTCCTAGATATGTCTCCCGAGACAAGGGAAACAAAAGCAAAAATAAACTATTGGGACTTCATCAAGATAAAAAGCTTCTGCACAGCAAAGGAAAAAACAAAACTTAAAGGCCACCTATAGAATGGGAGAAGATATTTGCAAATGGCATACCTGATAAAGGGTTAGTATACAAAATCTGTAAAGAACTTATCAAACTCAACACCCCAAAAACAAATAATCCAATTAAAACGTGGGCAGAAGACATGAATAGATCTTTTTCCAAAGAAGACATCCAAATGGCTATCAGACACATGAAAAGACACTCAACATCACTTATCATCAGGGAAATGCAAATCAAAACTACAATGAGATATCACTTCATGCCTGTCAGAATGGCTAAAATTAATAACACAAGAAACAACAAGTGTTGGCGAGGATGTGGAAAAAGGGGAACCCTTGTGCACTGTTGGTGGGAATGAAAACTGGGGCAGCCACTGTGGAAAACAATATGGCAGTTCTCAAAAAGTTAAACATAGAACTACCCTATGACCTATCAACCACTCCACCAGGTATTTAGCCAAAGAATACAAAAATACAAATTCAAAAGGATAGATGTACCCCTATGTTTACAGCAGCATTATCTATAATAGCCAAATTATGGAAACAGCTCAAGTGTCCATCCATTGATGAATGGATAAAGAAGAAGTGGTATATATACACAATGGAATATTTATTCAGCCACACACACACAAAAAATGAAATCTTGCCATTTGCAACAACATGGATGGAGCTAGGGATTATAATACTAAGTGAAATAAGTCAGAGAAAGACAAATACCATATAAACTCACACATATGTGGAATTTAAGAAACAAATGAGCAAAAAAAGGGGAAAAAAGAGAGAAACAAAGAAACAGACTCTTAACTATAAAGAATAAATGGATGGTTACCAGATGGAGGGGGGGGGGGGGCGGGTATGGGTGAAACAGGTGATGGGGATTAAGGAGCATGCTTGTTGTGATGAGCACCAGGTGATGTATGGAGGTATTGAATCACTATGTTCTCCATTTGAAACTAATATTACATTGTGTGTTAACTAACTGGAATTTAAATAAAAACTTTAAAAAAAGGGGTCTTATATGATTGGATTAGAACTCCCAGCTGGAAGGGATCTACAAAAGTCTTCTTGTTCCCTCATTTTAAAACTAAGGAAACTATAGCCTGCTAATGACAAAGTTGGCACTCAAATCTAGGTCTTTTGACTCCAATCAACTGCTCCATTGGACTTAACTCCTTCCAAACATAAGAATGTTCATATATTTCTCTTGATTCTCATCCTGTTTACCTCCTAGTAATGTCACAGAAAAATTAAGTCAGCAAAACCACCCAGGCAACTCCTCTCCCTTGGCCTCATAGTCATTGGCTGGTGTCTGTTAGATGAAAATGACGGTGTTATGAATGTCCTCTAATCTCCTCTGGTTACCAAGCCAGTGAAGGTTCCAGAGCACTAAATTCCAGCTCTTCTTAACGTGGTTCCTTAGATCCCCAAACCCAGTGTCACCTCCCTTCCGGCTTCTAATTCTGAGCAGCAGATGGCACTGTGCACAAGTCTGGGAAGATACTGAGAAAAAATGCGCTCAAGCTCCCTGCAAAACCCTGCCTTGATTGCACAGGCCGACTCACCCTCCTCTTCTGGGTTTCGAGGGCTCATAGCGAGTGTGAGCTGGTCCAGGACGGTGTGACAGAGGCTGCCTGTTCATCACTGAGCTTGCTTCCTCACCTCCTCGGCACACGACTGACTATATTTCTTAGTTTCTGTTGTAGTGACGGAGCTGTGCCAGTGTCGTGTAGGAGAAAGTGATCTTCCCCATTTCCAGACTTGGCCGATGAAAGTCTCCTGGGCTTTCCCCCCACTCCTCTAGCTGGGTATCAATGCCCAGGATGACTTTGGAAATCATAGAATGAAGGTGGCAGTGTTGGCACCACCCTGGATCCCTGAATGACTGCATGGAGCTGAGGACCCTCTCCAATTTGGACCCACATTGGGGTGTTACACGAGTATGAATTACTGAAGTCCCCTATACTTGAGTCTGTTAGGCCAGGAGGACCCACTCCCTGCCCTCCCGGAGCTCACAGCAGAGAGAGACAGAAATGCACACAACTAGTTATTGGTATTGATAGTGAGTGGGGGGCAAAACAGTGGAAGCAATCCATTTTTAAAAGCTTAAACTGAGTTTATAAGCCAAGGAGATTTAATGAGTAGCTGGAGGGGATTGCAGGGGAGGAACCAAAGCATTCTAGGCAGGGGGAGAGTACAAAGACAAGGAGGGGTGAATCAGGGCTGTAAATAAGAGGAACGCAAGTACTCTGCCATAGCTGGGCTGAGAGCCAGCAAACTAGGTGAAGCTCATCTTTGCTGAGTCCCCTTGTTCTTAACATGGCTACCTGGCTGTGCTGGGCGCCATACTGTGCCAGATGACATTGTGAGTTGTGTGATTAAGAGCCTGCCTGTACACCTTACTAGGAACAAACAAGGCAGCTCCTGTTTTGGTCTGAGTGGTGTACAAATGAAGTATCAGCCTCAGGTTTGTGAGTGACACAAGAATAATGAGTCAACATCCTTCACCTGTAGAAAGTGGTGATCTTTGTGTTTCTACCACCTCGTGTTTTTCTAAAGAGTATTAATATGGGCTCCGTGTGCCTTTATTACACAAGTCAAATGTTTTCTCTGTCTGATTTTAACCCTCCAACCTACAGAAACAGAAACAAAAATGCCAACAAGTAACTACACTTTCAGACCACTGGTATTGGAGAAAGAAAAATGAGTCATCTTTCTGAGAATGGAGGTGAATGCCCTTTCCTCTGACTCCACCTCCTGTTTTGGGGGCGAGGAGTATCCAAAATTCGGTGTGTAAGAATATCCACTGAGGGCACCTGAGTGGCTCAGTTGTTAAGCATCTGCCTTCGGCTCAGGTCATGGTCCCAGGGTCCTGAGATCGAGTCCCACAGGGGGCTCCCTGATCGGCAGGAAGCCTGCTTCTCCCACTCCCCTTGCTTGTGTTCCCTCTCTCGTTGTGTCTCTCTGTCAAATAAATAAATAAAAAATCTTAAAAAAAAAAAAAAAGATCCACTGAGGGGCAGGACAAAAAAAACAACAACAACAACACTGAAACTTCCATTTTTTAAAAAAAAATTTATGTAAGAAGAGTTAACGTGAGATTTCTCCTCTTGACAAATTTTGAAGTGCACAATACGGTATTGTTAGCTATGACAGAGTGTTGTACAGAAGATCTCTTTATGTGTGTTTTTTAAAGATTTATGTATTTTAGAGAGCATGCATGAGCAAGTGGGGGGAGGGGCAGAAGAAGAGGGAGACAGAGACTGGTGGAGCAGACTTCCCGCTCTGCATGGAGCCTGACTCAGTCCCAGGACCCTGAGACAATGACTGCAGCCGAAATCAAGAGCTGGCCATTCAACCGACTAAGCCACCTAGGTGCCCCATCTTTGTGTGTGTTTTTTTAATCTAAGCCATACTTAATATATAATCAATGCAGATGAAAAAAGTGCAAATAAAAATATGTATATGGAAGGTACCTGATTTCATCAGGTAAGCAATCAACAAAGTTTGGAGAATATACACCCTAGTCGTCTGCATGTTCCAGGTTCCTCCTAAAGTCCTGCAGGAGGGGCCGTCCTCTCCTTACCCTCAGATGAGCAGCTGCTCACCTTCTGCAGGAGGAACCTAGAGAAGTGAGGCCCTCCTGTCTCCTCCCCTGCAGCCCATTCCTTGGCTCCGGTCCATGTCTGCTTACCTTGTTCTGGCAGACCTTTTGGTTCTGAAGTCTGCTCCTGCCCAGTCGAGTACTTTTCCTCCTGTCTGGTGACTTTATCTTTATCTTTCTACTACCTTCCCCAACTCTCCCTTTCCCCTGGGGAGGGGCACCGATCCTTACCTGTTTTAGGCACACCACCTCCGGACCTCCTGCCCACCATCTCCAGCAGCCGGCTGTCGGCTTCTACCCCAGCCCTGCCTTGGTAAAATCTACACTCTGTCCTTAAGGGACTAGTGCCCCTCCTACTGTTTCCCTGATTTTGAAACAAAAGTAAGAATACAATAACAGTAGTGACGACTGCCATCTGTATGCCACCAATGCCCTGTGCTTTATGATAATCTCCAATGCTGACAACAACTCTTTAAGGGGAGGGCTGTCATTCCCATTTTCAGGATGACACAAATGAGGCTGAGACCGAAATACCTGAGCTGGGATTTGTCCACAAAGGACCTGTCTGCTACCAAAGTCTGGATCTTTCTGCCACACCCCAGGGCTTTTCTCACCAGTACCCAGCCTAGTGGGGATTAGTTATGTCAAATCAATGTTGAAAGAGAAGTATCCCCTTCCTCTCTAAGCAAACAATCTAATTTGCAGGCTGTGATCAAAATAGATAAATTACGTTGGTTGGAAATACTTGAGGTTCATCTGGAGCAGAGTCAGAATAATAATTCAAAGGAATTCCGACGTTTAGAGCTTTGGGTAGTCCACAGGATGCCTGGGTTCTTCCCTCCTCCAGATAGTGGGCTCAGCAGCTCAGCCCAGCCCTGCTGCCCCCGCCGGTGGCTCAGCCACAGCCAAGTCCACGGGCTGAAAACAGACCCTCCCCGCCACGCGCATCTGGGGGGCTATAACACAATGTTTCCTTCCACTCCGCCTCACACCCTGGTTAACACCTAGGCCGATTTCACTTTTCCACCTTTCAGGTTTTCGGTTCTCCCTCCTGTGGAATCAAAATCACAGATTTATGCAACGCTGTGGGTTTGGACTAGACAGTGTCCTTGAGCAACACGTTTCTTCCATGTTTCCCCCCACCCTTAGCTAATACCCGAAGAGCTGAGCTGATGGGGAGGTGAACATCGTTTCTTGGGAAATAGGCAAAGGCGTGCTGAAAACCTGCTACAGCTGTTCTCCACACCTGGGATACATCTAATCAGGACCTTCAGCTGTCCTGAAACAGGGTGGGAGTCCCTTCCTTGCCAAAGGAAAGGTAACAGCCCCTGACTGCCTGGACATTTCCCACACACAGATGGGGATGGCTAGGTGATTGAGGGTTTTAGAAAACATTCTTTCCTGGGGCACCTGGGTGGCTCAGTCGTTAAGCATCTGCCTTCGGCTCAGGTCATGATCCCAGCATCCTGGGATCGAGCCCCGCATCGGGCTCCCTGTTCAGCGGGAAGCCTGCTTCTCCCTCTCCCACTCCCCCTGCTTGTGTTTCCTCTCTCGCTGTATCTCGCTGTCAAATAAATTTTAAAAAAAAAGAAAAAAAAAGAAAACATTCTTTCCCTCAAGTGAGTATCCAGCAGATGGTCCTGCTGCTGTTGTTTATTTCCAGGCCCTTCAGGGGCGGCTTTCTCTGAACCTTAGCTCCTAGAACCCGAGACCTGGAGGGTGGAGGGCTCTTATTTCAATCCTATTTCACTGCTCACTTTCTTTTCAATGGCAGGCCAATCATTTGGTTTCTGCTGCCTTTGTCTTCCCATAAAAGGGATTTTGGGGGATAATTCTCCAAGAAATCTCAAGTGGTTTCAATCAAAAACTAGTTTTGATTCTTCATCTCTTTTCTTGCAGCTATTTTGAGTTTTGTTCTCCTTGGTTTGCAGAAGCTTATAAAAATGCATTAGTTTCCAGCTTCACAGGTGAGGGCAGAGGTTTCCAAAGAGCAAAGTGGGTTCTGGCTGAGGCTGAGGCTGAGTCAGTAAGCAGCTTTGTTGGCCTTTGGCTCTGTCCACCTTGCTTGCTCTCAGGAGGTGTGTAGCATGAATGGAGACACACAGAAATGCTTCATGGTTCCCATATTCCAAGAAGAAAAGGGCTCTGGAGGCTCACTCTCCAACCTCCTTTTCCACAGGTCCCTGACTGATTTGAGTTTTGAGCTCCAGTCAAGAATGGAGAGTCTAATTGGATCTCCACGCTAACCAAAATGCTCAGGGCCTGTGTACAGAAAACTGAGTAATTTCTAACTTGTAGTCTTGTATGTAGTCTTTCTGGTGAATAAAGGGAAAGGGTGGCAGGGGTTTAGTTTTGTTTCTCTTCAGTAGTTATGTCTTACAGAGGTCAAATGCCCAAGATGTCCCAAACCAGGAGCCAGGTCAGATGACCTGGCCCTCATTCCTGGGCTGCTCTCTCCAGCTGTGATGCATGAACTTGGTTTACTCATAATTATCATTATTGTATAGCCGACTCTTCATGTTTTGCAATGAAAAGATGGAAAATTCAAATTAGATGGTTAAAACCCACGTGGCTGTGGATGTAATGAAAAACAGTCCTATATGGAGACACAATGTCTCACTCACACACACACATCCCACTTACGTATGTTTGGGTTTTTACTTTGCATTTAATTATAATCTTCTTTTGGCTTGTTCCATACTGCCAATGACCAGGGGACCCAGAAGGACAGCTGGGAAAGCACCAAGCTGACCATCCACGTGTGGCTCTTTGGGAAGCACTTTCAAGTTCATGGCCCCATTGGCTGCCACCCAAAGTCAACAGCACAGAAACCTTCCTGTTATATCAGGGCCTCTATCTAAAAATAGATGAACTCGGGGCACCTGGGTGGCTCAGTCGATTAAGTGTCCGACTCTTGGTTTCAGCTCGGTTCATGATCTCAGGGTCTCAGGACTGAGCCCCGTGCCAGGCTCTGTGCTCAGTGGGGAGTCTGCTTGAGGATTCTCTCTCTCTCTCCCCCTCCCACCTGTGATCGCAATAAATAAATAAATAAATAAATAAATAAATAAATAAATAAATAAATAAATAA